>NW_015664178.1:122730-158587 GCF_001515625.1 Sinocyclocheilus rhinocerous | reverse complement strand
ATTACTTTTTCAAGTAACTAGCAAAGTAACGCATTACTTTTTTTAATTTACAAGAAAATATCTGAGTTACTTTTTCGAAAAAGTAATGCCAGTTACTTTGTTTTCCCATTTATTGACTGACAAGTCTCCTGTCCCCATACTGGGAGAAATCGGAGGTACAGAGGCGTTGTGTGTGCTTGTGTGAACATGTTACTGTAGTCCCTGTGCTTTGTTTTTTTATTGCTGAAGAGTGTTTCTTCTGCGTTCTACTGTACAGACGTGAATTTACTTTTCCTTCAGCCTGAGGTTTATTCATTACACTTTTTGGTGTGAAAGGGCTTTTACATTTGCTATAAATAGAACTTCTTATATTAAAAACAATCAAGCCCTGCTCATATTTAAAAAGTAACGCGAAAGTAACGTAACGCATTACTTTCCATAAAAAGTAACTAAGTACCGTAATTAGTTACTTTTTTATGGAGTAACACAATATTGTAATGCATTACTTTTAAAAGTAACTTTCCCCAACACTGTAGGTAACTATGATTTTGTCCAGCATGTGGTATCGTCGTGTTATCGCTATAATGTTTGAATCGCTTTATGTAAAAACAGTCCCGCAGCGAATACGCGTTAGATGACTCCTTAGAGCAAACATGGATAAGTGAGAAAATGAAGAGCGGGACGAGCTTGATATTAAAACTAGTTGATAAAAACGCATTATGTCCCGAGAAAGAACTGCATTCACTCGCACGCGGACAGAAACTGCGTTCTGTGCGTGTGCGCCGCCTGTCAAAGCGCGCGACTGCCTCTCTCGCTGCTTATTGTGTTTAAACTGTTTAAACTGTGAACGTGAGCAGTTGAACGTAAAAAGTGAACTTCCTGCTTCTGTCTGTTATAAACGTTAATCAAACACTCACCACTATTTAACTCATAGTGACATTTTTTTTTTAAAGTGTTGTATTTAACTGCTATCAAATTGTTACATTTCATATATTGTAACCTTATTTCTAGCAAAAATAAATATAGTATTGTTATTGTGAAATGACTCCTCTTGTGACAAGATTTAGGTCATATCAACCACCCCCAGTTCTAAACATAACCTCTCAAAATAAGAGTTTTGTGGCTTTTAGTCCACATATGTTAGCTTTGAGGTTAATCTCTATGCTAGTGTGCTCCTAAACGTTGACAAAAACTCACTTTTAGCAGATAAACACACTTAAAATTTAGTCTTTCTACTGGAAAAACAAACCAAAGATATTGATGACTCATTCCGCACTTCACAGATTTTTGTCCAATCAAATGCTGTCTAGAATAAGAAAGTCCTATTCAACAGACAAGCAGATTGTATTTTTTCTCTTTCTTTTTTAAAGGGGAAGAGCCCTTTCATTATGTCTCTCCCAAACATCCTGTTTCAATAGGAAATGCACCAATAAGAATGTTGATTCAGGAAGATATTTTACTGTACAAAACTCTTGTGTGCAAGTCTTTAAGCTTCTCATTGTTCTCTTTATTCTATCTTTCAGTGTTACAACTGTGAAGAAGAGGCGATGTACCACTGCTGCTGGAACACGTCGTACTGCTCCATCAAATGCCAGCAGGAGCATTGGCACGCCGATCACAAACGTACCTGCCGCCGGAAGAGATGAGCTGCAGCTGGCCACGCCCCTCCTCTCGACTCCACCCATCCACGAGCAACGCTTTTGGATAGATTTTAGCACTCACCACCCTCCCCCTGCCCATGGATTCTTGATTTTTAGCCAGCATTTTAAACCCCAGCTCGTAGGACACCTTTACCAGAACATTTGACTGAGTTGCGGTGAACGCTAACAGGGCAGCCAGCGTGGAATTTCTCGATCCTCGTCAAGATGGCTGTATGTTTGGATTTTAATGGCATCTCATTTGCGTATTCCTTTTTGTTTTTACCCTTTTATTTGCTGTATGACGGAAATCAGCCTTGCTTGCATACAGACTAGCTGAAATGTGAAGTACTAGTAATCTTTTTAAACACAACTTAATCTGAAGCTATGTAGATATTTTACTTTTTTTATAAAAGCGAATCACCTCAGCCTCCTGCACTGAGTGAAGTTGGTGCTTTTAAACTTGACGGTTGGTTTTTATCAGTGGTTGTGATGTGTAATTTTTTTGGGGAACAGGGTTTAAAGATGGCAGGTCATGTCTGTCTGAATGATACAATCTTCCTTTAATGAATATGCACATTTCATGGTTACACTTTTAAATAGGCCTTTTAATTTTTTACGGAAAAACTAAATTATGTGCTGATTTTGGGGTCCATTTCTGTAGCTTAAATGTACTAAATCTTTGCGGAGTTGGATCTTTAGAGAGGTTTGTTAGTGTGGGCAAATTCGTTCATATGAACTATTACCAGTGCTCCCAAACAGAAAAAAAACCCCTGATGATTTCATCATGTCAAGATCCCATTAAATAGTGAAATTTAATCAGACTTTTAAGATTGTACAGAGATCAGTGTAAATTAAACAATCAGAAATTATAGCTAGAGGGTTTTTTCATTAAGAATGACCTTTCGTGGCACTTTTTGTCCTAAGAGAGAAGTTAAAAGGATAGTTTACATAAAACTTACAATTCTGCCATCATACCCTCAAATTGTTAAAACCTGTATGGCTTTCTGAAATGCTGCTCAATGAAAGTAAATGGCTGTACTTGGTCCCCATCCACTTTCATTGTACAGAAATGAGCAGCTTGGACACTCAGCTAAACGTCTCCTTTTGTGTTTTTTGCAAGAACATCAGTCAAACAGGTTTGGAACGACACGAGGGTGAGTGAATGACAAAATTAGAATTTTTAAGTGAATTATTATTCCTTTATTGCAATACATTTCTCAGAAAGATCTATCTTTAGAGAGTTTTGACTGTTTTGACCAATCAGCTGAAGGATGTAGGGGAACGTGAGGTCCTTCTCTGTTTTTGCACAGATTCATATCTGCGTGAACCTGTATTCTGTTTCTCTCTGAAGTTCTGGATGCGTCTTAAATCATGTCTGATACATTCAGTTTTCTGTCCTGCACTATTTCTCTTTCTCTCTCTCTCTTGCTCCCTTCCCAACCTCACTGTTGCACTACATGTAAATAACTGTTTGTAGCTAACCGTGACTGATGACGTTTGCACGTTAGCATATGTACATTTCATGAACGCATTAACTGTATTTGATAAAGTCAATCTGTAAAGGAAAAAAAAATATTTGTGATATAACGGTAATATGTTCCATTTCAGTGTGCATGAAACCAGGTTGTGTGTACCTTATTTTGGGCTCTACGTTAGTCTACGTTCTTGCGTGTCATCGGTGATGCAGTATGTCTCCATTTTGGTTTTCTAGGGTAATTTGACACCACTTTGTAATTGCAAGTAACCCTTTTTTTAAAAAAATTTTTTAACTTATATTTATGCGGACAGAGTAATGACTACTGAGTATTTCTGACACCCAGCGAGAAGTCTGCTATACAAACACCTGTCTTTCATGTGCATACGAATTAAAATGTGGTGTAAACGTTCTCCCCTTTCTTGCATTACATTATGTAACAGTACTATGTATAAATAAAACATATCAACCGTTGATAGTTTTGCGTCTTTTTTATAATCGCAAATTTAAAAAGACAAATTTACCAATCAAAGCACTTTATTGCACCATATTTTGTGAATGTAGGCCAAAGCAGGCTTCTATAAAAGTGTAATTTAATACTTTTAATCGTGTACAAAACAGAATTTCAAACACACCTGCACCATACAAAATAAATTTAGTTTTTTTGTCTTTTTTTCTCTAACCAACAATATTTACATACACCATGCAGACTCTCTCACGCAAGTCCAGATTTCCAACAAAAAAAAGGGAAATAACTTCACAGGTTGAAAGTTATGTGCACATTTTTTTCTTTTCAAAATGGGGAAACATTTCTGCTTGTATGGGAATGACAACACTAAAGCTTCCGAACAGGTTAAGACTTCTTTCCTTCATTTTTAAAAAAACAAACAGACAAAAAAAGAGAACATTGCATCGTTACTTTCTGAATAAGGGTAAACTCCGTTCCCTTACACGGTATTGACGTCAAAGACACCGATTCCAAAATAAAATAAAAGGTTGCGTTAAATAAAGACAGACCTCAATGAGGCCAGAGGGTGCTGATATCTGACTGCAGTAGATCTCCACAATTATTGTCTTGACGCCTGCCGTATTATATCAATCGCTGAGGCAGGATGTGGAAAAGAAAAGAATAAAATCCTGAATACTCTGTTTTGTCATGGCGATTTAATGGACTGCCAGTGCTATGAAAAGGAGTTCAGAAAACACGTCCCTTCGAAATGCAGCTGGTACAATGAAGAATAATGGCACGCTTCTTTTTCTCTCTTCACTATTGTTTGCATTATTATAGCCATTATTATATTCATGCTTTGCTCATATTGCTTGTGCCAACAATATGCCGGCATTTATTTAGCATGTATTTCCCCACATAAGCCGATTAAAAACAAGAGCTTAATCCGTTTCACGTGAGCTGATCGGGGTTGAAAGTAAACTGAGGCACTAACGTAAATGTTATTTTATGAAAATACCAAAATCTGTGTTAGTCCGTTAAATTATAATTCGAACGCTTACGAATGGTATCTGTGATGTTTGAGCAGTAAACAAAAACGCACTTGTGTAAAAAGCCTGTGTCAATAAATAATGATGCAATCACAGAAAAACGATACAAAACAAGTAGAAAAAATCAATCCAAGCAAATAAAAACACAATGTAACAAATTGCGGTGCAGATTTGAGTCATAAAAGCAAATGTAAACAAAATTCCAGGCACATTTTTAGGGTTCGTTTTCTCTCGGAAAGGGCGTAGCGATTTAGTTTCAATTAGAAAAACCGAAGCATTTGTTCTGCATGTTTGACATCGTCTTGAAAGTCCTATGAGTTCCTATTATTAACCGTTCTATCGGTCAGTTGATTCTCTCTACAACAGACACCATGCAAGTGGGAAGTACTGCATAAGAAATGTATCATTGGTGATTCGTAGATCTTATTTTATATATATATTTCTTTTTCATATATATTTATGTATATTTATATTTTTACATAGACTTGATGTGATACTACTCACTCAAGATGATACAATGTTTTATATCAGCAATATTATTATTTAATGAGGAAAACATTTCCAAATGTCTTCGCTCACCAATTCTAAAAAGAGCAAAATAAATAAGAACTATTATCTGTACATAATTACACAATATCAACCGACTTTGTGTTCACCTTCAGCTTTGTACAATGATATTAAACATGGAGGAATCGAAAAAGCAGGGGACGTTTTTTTTTTCGTTTTTGCTTCCTGCTGTTTGAGAACATTTACAAAGGTTGAAAAACTAAACCGGCAAGTTATTGAAGGACGGCTGCAACGTATGTACAAATGTAACAAGTTGGCGTTGTACCTTTTTTAAAATGAATGGACAGAAATGGCGTCCAGAGTGTCTGATAGCACGTCTACTTTCAACAAGTTACTCCGAATCGTCGGGAAACTTAAAATGCACATTTCGCCACAGTATGCAGATACTTAAAAATAGCCTTCGCTCACGTAGGGCGGAATAAAAATGAACGATGTCGCAACACCTCGCGTGAAAACAAAGCGACGCGCACACAAGCAGAAGCAGAGGCGATTCTTCTTCCCTTCAGGAGACCGAATCCTTCTGCCAATCTATTTTTCTGTTTGGCTTTGTTATCACTTCTCAAAGTTTCTCCCAGTAAGTGTCCATTCACGGAAGATCACCCAAACGGTCATGTGCAGTCGGCAAAACACACGCACGCAAACATCCACGCGACAGCATCCACGCGTACACTCATGCTACATGTTATATGCCACATAAATGGGGTCCAGCTGATCAGCTAGAAAGCCATCTCGCAGGTGCATCCTCTGTTTCTCTCCACGAGAGTTTATGGGAATGACACCAATGTCCACCACCACCACCACGCCTACGATCAGGTAGTGCTCCTCCAGGACTGCGTTGGTGACTAAAGGAACCAGGTCCAAAGCTTCCTGTTCTGAACCTTCCAGCTCCACGACCACCACCAGCAGGTTGGTCCAGGGAAACACCGCACTGAAACAAACAGATCAGTTCATTTAAAACACGTCTTTTCTAAAGGACCGTTCACACTGACAGTGATTAGTAGCGACAAAGTTACAGGAAGTCATTTATTTTCAGTGACAACTGCTGATTTGAGATGACAAAATATATCTTAACCAATCAGAACATAAGCGATGTTTAAAATACAACTGCTGATTGAGATTTCACTGATAAAATGCCTTGTGATGCTCTTGATGGTGGCAACTGATAAGAACAAAAATTAAGTTTTATGTTTTAAATTTTATTTTAAAAAAACATAATACATTTAATGTCTTAATCTTTAACAATCTAAAAAATGTATATACATTTTTAATACTGTAAATCGTAATATTATGATGGCCAAGTAGAATTTAAAATGAAAATGAGTATTTAATTTATTTAGAAATAATGGTGTAAATAGTATACATTTTAATATCAAAATAAGTACATAAATTAATTTCACTTTAGTCTTAAGTTTCATTTATTTAGACAAAATAGTATAAACAGTACACATTTCAAAAATCAATTAATTAGAATTTAGTTTTGTTTTATTTTTCATTTAGACAAAATAGTATAACTAGTATACATTTTAATATAAAAATAAATCAATTTGACTGTTTTTAGTTTTAATAGATTTTTTTACAGAATTTATTTAGAGAAAATAGTATAGATACTATACATTTTAATAAACAAATTAAAACAAATAATCAATTTGATATATCTTATTTTTATATGTTTTGTTTTAATTTATTTAGATAAAATAGTATAAATCTGTTCAGTTTAGTTTTAAGTGTTTTAATTCCATTTATACATAATAGTATAAACATGTTAATCTTTAAATAAATAAATAAATGGCCAAATTTTAATATCAACACATCCCTAAAAAAATGAAACAAAAAAGATACTCAGATTGGAAATGACCATTCCATTTCCATTTGTCGTACCATTCCATGATGCTCTTGTGGGTGCGTATCACAGAGGTCTCTATGTCGATGGGGTGATACCTCATTCCTCTCAGCTCCATGGCTTCATCCAGAGCACCCACTACATACAGAGCGTCGTGCCGCTCTGGAAACACAGAGGATGTTAGTATCATTCTTCGACTACAAATTAAACTAGAACCAGCTAAAAACCAAATAAACAAGACCAAAGATGAATGATCACCTCCACTTGCATCTGTGAGTTCGGTCCTGCGGAGGAAGCCCAGGTAGCCGGTACGTGCCCATACGGTCTGCGTGTCTCCGAAGCTCAAGTGTGAGTTGAAGTGATCAGACTGCAGGGCCTCATCGCCATACACCGTGAAGTAACCGCTGCCATTATGGGCACAGTGAACCCAGATCTAGAGACACAAAACAGACCAGAAACACATAAAGTCGTAAAGAGCCACAGATGATTTTGATTTGATCTTTATCCTGCAATACGAACTCACCTCCCCTAGATGGGAGTCTCCCAGCGGACCCTTCGTTTCAGGATTGGCGATGATGATTCGAACTCCGGGTAAAATCTGGTAGAGGATGAAATTGAGATTCAGTCATTTAATCATTTCAAAACACACAGCCAGATGGAGTTGTAAAGCGCCCTGCAGGTACCTTTCCAGACTCCATGAGAGGGAGACTGTGTGGGGAGCCTCGCTCGACCAGCCGCACTCTGAGGAAAAAACAAACAGACTGTTGCTTTCCTGACAAATTTTCAATTATCAGCTCATAAACACAAGCGTAAACACGACTAATGACATTTTCAAAAACACATTCCGACACTCCTGAATAAATAAAATTATATTTCAGAGTGAGCAAGACTAAATTAACACTAAAGAAAAATGCATATGCATATAGTGCAAACAAATGTGCAGATATACAGCAAGCACACAACAACATTTTCATTTTTTTTTAACTACTGTCTTTTGAAAAACTTTGAAAAATGTATTATTTTGAGATTTTATTTTATTATTATTGTGAGAATTGATTAAAACATTTTTACAATGTTTAAAAGATTTTTTTAAAAGGCCTTATCTAATATCTATTTAATTAACAGATTAACTTAAGATATTAAATAATGTAACACATTTACCGAATTTCATATTATTACAACCACAGGTCAGAAATCCTGACTATTTCTGGATATTTTATTCTACTGACAAACAGTTTTGAAAAGTAAAAATTAAAAAAAGTTTTTACTTGAAAGTTTTACACAACATTAATTAAGGTTAGGGTTTAAGAAGATATGTTGTCAACCTAAAGTAAATATTCTAAGGATAATATTTTAATTACTTCAGTACAATGACAATATAAAAGCCAATTATTTAATTTAGTAAAAACATGTTACCTTTATAATATCACACTTAATATTTTTGACAATGTTTGAAATTTTTAACATATCACAAAGTATATTTGATGGAAATTCAACAAATAAGCTGAAATGAATTAATTCCACAAAATAAATATAAATGAATTCAACAGATAAATATATATTACTGGAATTTCAACAACTAAATTGTTTATACTTCAATAATTATGTGGTCATTCCAATTTTTGGGAAATTTGGTGAATTAAATACTTTACAATGAAAGGTACTTCCTCTAATTTGATTATTTTCTTTATTTGCTTAATGCACACAAACCAAAAGATAAGATCATTAATAAGAAATGTATGCTAAGTCTGGCAGCTTTACATTATGTAACACCACAATATAAAGAAAAAAAGTACACCTAATTTGCTATTATATGAAAAAATATATCATTTATAGCAACATTTTATCAGACATAATTCACTCTACTCTCTGAATATCAGCAGCAACAGTGTTCAATGGAAAACCTCTATTGACGACCAGTACTCCAATCACAGCTCACTGGACTCATTTCCATTATCATTATTTTGCAGATTTCTCCACTTCGATTCCTCAGTGAAGTCTATTGTTAAATCTCTCACCTGTCGTGTCGGAGAGCTCTCATGTCCACGTACACAGTAGTCGGGTCTGGTCCTGATGTCCCCTGAAACGCACATCATGAAGCCATTAAGCAGGAGATACACGCCAATACAGTTTATACTGCACAGAGAACTAGCAATGCGTGATTTCTCTAAGGGAGGGGTAGAACTGGTCAATTTCCTGAGTCAACCCACTTTAGCTGTTAACTAGTTAGTAGCAGAGCCTAGAGATCACAGACTGAAAATGATGAAAAAGATAAGGAGTTTGAGGAGAGAAAAAAAAAGGCGAGACAAGCAGCAAACTGAGACAGAAACAACCTAAAATTTAAACCATCACCCTGAAAGGCACACAGTTATAAATGATGCCTTGAACGGAGGCGTTTTAGAGAGCAGAGCGAAAAATAGGAATCGTTTATGAAGCCGAGATGACAAATGTGTGGGTGTTTGTGAAGCAGAGAAAAAGACGGCCGCAGATGAAAGCCGACAGACCCTTCAAAGGTCTGAATGTTTGCTTGCGGTGAAAGCGCCCCAGTATTGCAGATCTTTTGCCACTGAGTGGACTGGAGAGCGTTTACCAAAACTTAGATCTGCTTTAAGGCTCTTTCAGACTTCCATCAGGGCTTCAATGCTTCTCTCAACACAAGCTTAATATGATGCTTTGACCTACACATGAAAAGTTCAGCAGATAGCATCATGGACGGCCAAATTTCAGGCTTTCCACCTTCATGTTATAGACTCACAAGTTTGTCTTCTGAACCACTAGATGGCACAAAAACTGTCCGCAGCACTTCTAAACATCCGTGGTTCACTATGCACCTAGAAAATTTGGCTGGTCTGACAGCAACGTTGAAGAGGTGATCTAATATTTGATGTTTTATAAAATGTTAAAATGAGAATTGTTGAAACTGTTGCAAATGAGAATAAAGTTGCCAAATATATTTGGGGACAAAGGTCTGGTTAATGATTTATAACTGAAGAATGTGTAAAAGTACAGTATTTGGGGAAAAAGCACCCAATTGCAGGGGCTAAAGGCACAATAATTGACATGATAATAAATATCTGGCTGATTTTTTCATTTGCTGACATGACATGGTTAGAATTAAATGGTCAATATAATTTAAGTTAGAGATAATCACCAAATTTATAATGAAACCATCATATTTAAAACTGATATTAATAATATAAAATAAAATGTATTGTTTCTGTAAAGCCATATTCAATTATTGAGGTCTCTTTCAAGAACTCTAGAGAGAATGTAATTATTTTTTAAATTACATTTTTCTTTATTTTTAAAATGATCTAATTTACTGACAGTCTATTTATTGCAATAAAGTAAAGTGAATTATTTTATTTAAAAAATAAACAGAATATGGTACAATATTTCTTGAAGTGGTTGTATTGAGTTAAGCATTATGCAAAACATATGACTTTAACTGAAGTATTTGTATCAATACTGGGGGACTTCTGTGCTGAGTTTGGGGTAAAATGCCCCCCTTGCCACCTCATACGATTTTATTTCTTTTTCCACAAAATGTGTTAATCAATGTTCAAAAAAAGAGATTTTTTTGTGTTTAGTGCTTTTTTCTTTTAAACAAATTAGTATTCATATTAATATTTAAATGTATTAATAATTATTAAACAAACAAAACCAATTACATGCGTGTCTTTTTTGGTCATAAATCACTTTAAGAATGTCTTAATACTGCTTTGACGATATATCGTACAGCTTGGTATACAGGATCAGTCTCTCTTCCATTTGGATTTTCCTTATGTCAGGTGAACGGTCCAGTAATCATTGGTGACGCTTTGCAAGGTCAGCAGCAAACAAGACAAGACCGACTGTCTGAGTCTGAGCATGTCACGTTACAGCATTTGAACTGCGCATTGCTCCTTAGAGTTTGCTGCATTTGAGGACCGACGACATGAGTCATGTGAAATGGCCTTTATGGAACAATACAACTGAGAAATGATAATGGCTGAAATAATAATAATAATAATGAAATACAAACAACTGCTGCCTTTGAGTACAAGCTACAAATGAATGCAATTATTTTTCATGACTGATCATTACTGAATTTGCAATGACTGTTCATGATGAGGCACTCAGACGCCCCGACTCCATCTGAACTAAACAATATCTAGAATAGAGTACTGCAGAGATGATGTATTTTGATAGACCAACACAGAAGTTAGCATCACCCTGGTTCCCTTGACAAGAACCCAGTAGGATTTTTCCATTGGATTTTGGATTATTGCCGAAAATAAGCTCTGTCACCAACAAACGTTTGATTCTTACATGTCTTGTTCAGTCTTTCAGTCTTTATTTAAATATTTTCGTAAATGTTGAATTAGAATAGTTTGAAAGAGTGCAAATTTCACCTATTTGCTAAAGCACTTGTTTGGTGTGAAGATGTTTAATGTCCCAGACAACCTTGGTAGTTCCATTTAGCCACTTGTTAGCAATTGCTTTTTTCAAGTAAAAGGTTTTAAAAAGGGGTTTCTTGTCGCAGAATAAAATTTGGGTTTGTGTGACCTAATTTCAGGCCTTTAACCAAAAACCTACTCAAAAACCCATTGACTTTGGGACGATGGAATTGGAAGTGCTAAAAATGATTGTTTCCAGGTTTTGGCCTACAAAAACAAGTCATCCCTACAGCACTTTTATATGTAATTCCCAAACAAAACCAGGCCAGTAGAGGTCTCTCTGTGTCTGAAGCACAACAATCGGCTCTGTCGACAAGACACGGTCCTTAGAGACGCATTTCAGATCACTGACTCACACAGTGCTGGAGTCTGTGATATTTCATGTGTAGGCACTCGTGTTCCGAACAAAGCCCCTTGTGTTTGTGATGTCACGGCAAAACAATGTGGCGGACGAGGGAGGGGAAGCACGATTCCACCTAATGGCCGTGATTTATAGAGCTTTACGCTACAGGAACCCTACTAATGACTGCAGATGCACAATAACGTGCAACTCTTAACCCAGGTAAGTCCAGGTGAGCGGCAATCTCACTCGAGGAGGGTTGGATCTCACCGCTCTGAGATAAGATCAAACCGAGGGCATCTTTCCTGTTCAAAACTGAGCCCAGGAAAGCAGCCCATTAGGTCAGTAATTAGTCTGATAAATTAGTCACACTGATTGGGACGGATCCGGCCATTCACTTCCACTACATTAGCAAAAGCCACACACCGCAAGGATCAAGAGCCCAGCAGCCGAGGGGTAAAAAAAAAAAGCTAAAGTCGGACCCCATTCCACACCCAGTGCCAGATCGAGCGGGGAGCGTTTGGACTTCCCTACCTGATCCGCAAGCTTCCCGAGCCTGTGGGGCTACAACAGCCAGTGAGCAGATGAGAGACAGGGAGAGAGTGAGGAAAAGAGGAATACGGGGTGAAGATTTATGGATGTGACAAAGAAAAGGAATAAATATGAAATACAAAAGAAGGAAATGAGAAGCATGTGGGACAAAAGAACAAAAAAACAACATGCAGACTGTCAAAATAAGAAGTGAAGATCTGAAGATATTATTGGTCAGTATTATTTTTCCTTATAAGTAAATATAATATTCACAAAGTTATACATGTACACATTTTATTTTTTAAATATAATAATTTCCCATTATTTTTCTTAGCAGCTGATGTCACCAAAGCTGTTATTATTGTATTAGATTATATAATATTTTATAATTATATATTATATAATAATATTGTAAGATTTCGTTCATTTCGACTTTAGTTGAACGCAAAGCTTCTCATTTTTGTCTGTGAGGTTGTTTAGACTATTTTATGATTTAATGGTCATTAGACTCCTAGGTGTAAAATAATTCATACTGTATCTCTAGTATGTAACCATAGAAACATCTGTAGTATGACTGAGTGGTGTGCTGCTTTTTGCCTGGTAACAAAAATTCTTCATGAACGCAGGTGGGTGGAAGTTATAACTGCTCTTATTCCAAAACAAACTCTCCCAGAGTGCACATCAGAGTTTTGTGTTACCATAGGAAGGTTTATTTTGTGAAAATGGCCATCTGACTGTACATTATCCCACTTAATGCATAGATACTTGGCAAATTAATAAATAAAAGGGCATGAAATGCTAATTATAGTTTAATTTATTATATTTTATACACTACCGTTCAAAGGTTTGGGCTAGTAAGTTTTTTCTTTAATGTTTTTAATGAAGTCTCTTTTGCTCACCAAGGCTGCATTTATTTGATCAAAAATACAGTAAAAACAGCAATACTGTATGTATATATGAATAATATACCAGCCTTATATCATCAACTGGCCACTCTACTCAGCAGCAGCTTTGGAAAACCCCATATCAGTTGACAAGTACTATTTTTGACGTGTTCTACATATATGTTTACTTCAGTGGTGACCTAATTTTACCTCTACAACCTCAGGATATCCAATAATGCTGCGCTACTCTCACTCGGAACGCAAACTAAAGGCACAGTGAAATACTCTCGGCAAAGTCTGAACACTAATCCCGGCTGCAGTCGGCTTGCTAAAACAAGGCTGGGATTGGAATTACGGCCCAATCTCAGCCTCGTGTTTTCTGGTCAGCACCAGATTAACTGCTGACACGGCACTCAAACATAACTAACCTGCAGGCAGATGGCCAGGTTCACTCTACATCCGAAGGAAGTGCTGACGGCTCGTGGGTGCAGGCCCAGGTCTTTAAAGAGCTTGGAGAAGGACTGGGTGAGGGCTATCCTGGGCCTTTCCTCAGCTACAACCACACACGTCCTTACGCGGGACAGGTCAAGTCCACGGGACTTAGGGACAGGACAGAGAAAGACAGAAAGAGAGCAAATGAGTCATCAAACTTGAAATTGTGTAACTAAAACAACTAGTGCCATTAAAAAAAGAAAGCAAGAAAGAAAAAAAAATTATATATATACACATACATACACAGTGGGTATAGAAAAGAATCACCCCCAAACATGTCAGAAAAAAAAAACCTTAATCACTGAGTTGGAAAAAGGACCCCCCAGACATCGTCTGATGCCAATTTGGTTGACATCGCCCAACCCTAATATATATATATATATTTATTTATTTATTTATTTAGTCATAATATATATGAATAGTAATAATAATATATATTAATTAATTAAATATAAATTACATTTTAAATATATTTAATATTAATGTATTTTATTTTTAAATGTAATAATTTTTAACGATTCATTCCCACCAGCTGATGTCACCAAGGCATTTTATTACTATAATAGATTATATTAATATAATTATATTCAAAATCATAATCATACCAAAAATGCCAAATATAAATAAACAATATATCAATATAAAAAATATAACAATGTAGAATATGGATTGAATGTACACATCAGGACTGGACTGGATTGCGGATATTATGCTACTATGATATTACTGGTTGATTTTATTTTCCCAGCCCATGCAGAGTTGTTGATACCAGCTAATAAGAATAATTTATTTAAAATTATAATTTATATATTATTTATAAATATATTATATTTTAATTAATTGTTTATTATTATAATTAATATGTAATATATCATTTTAAATATAACATTTAAATGTAAATATTAATATATTTAAATAATTTCAAATATGTTTTCATATTAAAATATTCTAATTGTACATTTAATAATTATTTATTAATGATTCTTTCTTATCAGCTGATGTCATCAAGGCTGTTATTATTATAATACATTACATAATATGAATATAATTATAATCATAACCATAAGTCAGAAATATAATATAATATAAGTTTAAGTTTATTATTGTCATTGTACAAAAGTGCAACGAAAATTCTGCTGTGCAGTACCTGAATACTTTCATACACACACCCATACTCATAAAATAAATAATTAAAAATAAATAAATGATTAAAACAACACAGTGTATCAATAATTAAAAGGAAATGCTCATGTGGCAGCAGAGAGAAAGTGCTTGTTCAGTTCGATTATTGGGATTATAATATTATTATATAATATAATAATATTTTTCTTTAGAATAGCATGCACTAAAAGTAAATAGGGTCAGTTTATACATTATATATTTATTATAATGTTTTTCTTTAAGCTTCATTTAAAGAAGAGCTGAAGGAGTTGGAAAGACAAAGGCTGGGTAAAAGAAAACATTTTCACAGTTCTACCTCATTATACCAAAAAATGTCTCTCATTTTTCCTCCTCATTGATTGTTGTGATGTTAATAAACTGTACTCGGCTCCAGACTGCAGTTAGTAACTATGGCAATCTCATTGACTAAATCAGAGTAAATAAAACAAGATTTTACAAGACAGACTCGCCAGGAGGCACGGACGCCTTTCCTTCACTAACTCAGAACAGACGTTAATTACACACAGTCACACCTCCTGAACACAGAACACAGAACACTCACACACGCAAGACCACCAACAATCACCTTCTGACACTGCTGCAAATATAACATGAAATCTAATGAAAAATGGCTTCAGAGCTTCCTCAAGAAGGAAAGGAAGCCAATGATTGACACTTTAGAGAGAATCTGGTACCTTGAGAGATTCTGTCTGCAGGCCCAAGCCCTTGGTGCAAAGCTCCATGACGGAGTACGAACAGAACGTGTCTCTGACCCGAAACTGACTGACAGCCATCAGCCACAGAGCGGGATTCACCTCCAGCTCGGACGGGGGAATCAAGATGGACTGATGCCCTGAATACACACTTTACCCAGTGGGAAGAGACAGAAGAAAAAAACAACGTTAGCACCACTCAACACAAGAGCAGAGGAACCTACCCACCCTGACAAATAAGACACACTGGGAGAACAACACATCAGTCAAGCGAGACAGGAGCTGAGCACACGCTTTTACGCTAGAGGAGACACAGCACAGCATAAAAACACACACTTGTGTGAACGCAGCACAAAACCAAGATTTTTCAAGGCAGCAGTCTATTGAGAAACTGGTTCAATACTTGTGCGGCTCGCTTGCCTGCAGAGCGTTTCAGCCATCAGTGTTTCACTGATGCGACTAAATAACAGGGAAATATAAAATACTCCAAAGATGAATTGTAACTTTGTGACTGAATTGTTAACATATCTGAACAAAAAAAAAAAAAAGAAATAGTCCAGGTTCAAAATAACAGCATCTGTGGCATGCTGTTGTTTACCACATTTTGAACTGTTCCTCAGTTTCTATTACACTCATCATTACAGTAACTGACTCATAATTAAGTTTAAAAGAAAAAAAATTACTTTTAGTTTTGAGAAAGCACTATTCATTCTTCTGGGCAAAAATCTGTTTTATTTAAGTTACAAGAGGTAACAACTGCATATAACTTTAGACAGCCAAGATTAGTAAGTGATTAAAACTTCATGTATATAAAGTATACATGAATAAGTCTTATGCTCAAAGTATAGGTTGACAGCTTACAGGTTGAAAGATATTTAACAAAGGAATATTAAAATAGAAGAAAAAAAAACGGAATAAGTGGAAACTCGAATTAGATACAATATCCCATGTTTTATTTTCTTATTTTTTTAGTTCTATTTTATTCTCTGAATTTGTTTTTACTGTTTATATTATACTATATTTGTTTTTCTGTAAAGCACTTAAGTAAAGGTTCTCCAAAAATATATAATTCTAAAAATAATTAGTTTATTTAAATTCAAAATTATGTATATTTTAACATTTATTTCGTGCAATGGCTTGCCCCACAGACTTCCATTCTAACTGTAAATACAATTATTGCTTGTTTTTACAAACTGAGGGATGGAAATAATTTTCTTAGGAAATAGAGCTAAACTTCTATTGAACTCTGAACATTCCTTAAAAAAAAGACAAATCAACAATATTGCAGACACAGCGTGAACGAGTTCATAAAGATCCACTGTTTCATGTAAAAATTTTGTTGAACATGTTTTTCCATGCTGTAAATTCAGACTTGGTGTGACCAGGCCTTTAACCTGCTCTATTAGAATGATTGTGATTGCGTCAGGCGGCGTCTCTCACCTGCAGAGGCACCAGAGGACAAAGCCGAGGCCACAGTACGGATCCAGGCAGATGGCCACCTCACGAGAAGGATACAACTCACACTGGAGCTTTATAGAGCGGCAAAAGGCACTGGTGGCTGTGTGGGACATCTGAGAAGACATAAAAAATATAACAAATTAAAATACATATATAATTAATACAGTTAACTAAAACCATAAAAAAACATTTTTGTTACTTAGACTGAATAAAATGTTAACTGAATAAAATATTTGTTTTATATTTCAGCTTATTGCCAAGGCAATGATGTATAATGTATAATAAATATAAAAACATATAAACAATAAAAATGCATTTAATAACTAAATGTCAAACAATTGTGCTTTATTTTATTCATAATAAGACTCTGAGGACTAATGAGTTATTTTGTGGGCTGCTATGTGGAAATATAGCAAATATAAGTGTATGGGGTTGAACAGGACTTCTGAGGCACTGAACAGATCAGTTCCTGGTCAAAAGAACAGAAGAACTACATAATACTGGGTGGTCTCTGCAAACACTCGTGGCTCCTATGACATAATAGCGGCTGCCTGCTCAAAACCTGGTTTTCATCTCTAAACAATAAAAGAAGAAAAGTTCCTCTGTGCATATGACACCTGATCTCACCAGCGGCTAACTGAGAGGGTTTTATGCCTGTGAGATGAGTTTCCAAATGTTTTCTTCCTGTTTTTTGTGTTGGGGAAATAAAGAGCAGGAGTTTCTTATTACACACAACAGGGGATGATTAATATTCACCTTTACTCCTGCAAGCATCCCAGTAGTGGAGACGCTGAAATCCAAGTAAGCCAGTGTGTCTGGATTGGAGGGTTTGTAGAGCTGAGGGGGCTTCTTCTTTGGCAGATCATCTGGAAAACATGTTAGATATTACATGAATGTTCATTTAGACATTTTTAAGAAGCCACCTGACCTTTGACCCACTCTCACCTGTGTCCAGAACAGGAGGCCACGTCCTGACGTCCACTGCGGCAGACGCCTCCTTTGACTTCAGGAGCTTGGAAATGACCTGTGAGGTCATCACACAGGCCGATCGGCTCACCTGAACACAAATTCATACATCAGCGGACACAAAATAATGTTCTTTTTAGCAACATCATACGACCCCTTTAACATATCATAAACTATATAGGGAAGGATTTGAGGACAACACCCACTTCTACAATCATTTTCACAGTGGGCAGGGTGGTGGCGATGTTCTGCGGGTGTGGTGGTCGCACTGTAATTGGTACACAGCCGGCATACAGGCATCCGTAAAAGGCAGCAATCAAATCGATACCTGTAAATTAAAAACGCATATAGATATATGAGTAGATTTTAACATTTTATCCTAATTTAGTGGTCTCAAATTATCAACTAAGATCATTTCAATGGGTCTCTCATGTATCAAGTGTATTTAAAGGGATAGTTGAACAGTTGACAGTACTCATTGACTTCCATAGTATGGAAAAAAATACTATGGAAGTCAATGGCTACCGTCAACTGTTACCAACATTCTTCAAAATATCTTCTTTTGTGTTAAACAGAAGAAAGACACTCATACAGGTTTGGAACAACTTAAGGGTGAGTGTAAATGACAGAATTTAAATTTTTGGGTGAACTATCCCTTTAAATCATTTCTGACCATTATATCCAAGTCAGATTGTGATGTGTCTGGTGGTCCTATCTGAATATAATCTTAGGGACATCTTTACTGCACTAAACTGTTCAACTGTTCACCTGATGCCACATAATTTTAGACCCCTGGTTTAAATGAGTATAATAGTATGAATATAGTTGGACTTATCACAGATTTAAAGTTGTAGATTTGTAGCTGATGGTGTCGTACCAGGCGGGTACACCAGCGCAACATGATCACCATCCTGCAGGTGGCCTCGCTCCATCAACATGGTTGCTATCTTCTCCGCCCGCTTATGCAACTGAAGACAGGTCAGTGAGCTCAGGACTGCTCCCTACGTTCACACACATACACAAATGTGTCAGTTTCCTCACAGTTCTCAGTTCAGAATTAGTTATCACAACTTTTCTATGGAGGGCATGTGGTGTTCAAAATAGCCTGCGATGATAAATGGCCACATATTTAAAAAACGTATCCCTAGAAAAACCAGGGTAACATCATTTATGAAACCAATTCCTGCTCCCTAGAGGGGGGAAACGGTGCAGAAACAAAGACATTTTTTGTAGACTTTTGCCAAGCACAGGACCACACTTGAAAACAAGGTTAATGTTTAGCTTACACTTTCTTAACCCAGAATGCTAGTGGTATTCTTTAATTATAAGTAGTTTTCTTTAATAATAATAATAAAAAAAATCTAATATATACTTAAAAAATTCAATATATATATTTTTTTATTAAATAGATATATTTTATATTGTAGAATATATTTCATAAATGAATTTTAAAATTATGTATTAATACTATTTAAAATATATTTAAAAATGTTATCTGTGTATACATATGCTGTTATTTTGAACTTATTTATCAAAGAATCCTGAAAAAAAAATGTTTTTGTTTCCACAAAAATCTTAAGCGCAACTGCATTCAATAATAAGAAATTTTTCTTGAGCACCAAATCAGCATATTAGAATGATTTTTGAAGGATCATGTGACACTGAAGACTGGAGTAATGATGCTGAAAATTCAGCTTTGCATCACAGAAATAAATTACATATTAAAATGTATTACAATAGAAAGTAGTTATTTTAAATTGTAATAATATTTCACAATATTACTGTTTTCACTTCAAATAAATACATATTTGGTGAGCAGTTTTCTTAAAAAAAACAAACTTACAGTTTACCTTTCTTTTGAACAGTAGTGTATGTGTATATATACATTTATATCTATCTATATATATACACCTATCTATCTATCTATCTATCTATCTATATCTATAAAGAATATATTTAAAAGAAAATATATAATATAAAATACACATCATACCCTTGAGCTGAGGAGGGTGAAGAGCACGTGATCTGGGGTGGTCTGGGCTCTCCACTGCAACACCTCAGACAGGAAGAGGAACTATGAATGGAAAAAGGAAGTCCGAGACGATTATTACAAAATCCAAGATATTTAAGTATTTAATGGGGATTATATAATATTCCCAAAGAGCCATATCATTATTCAGAAGTTGAATCAGAAAATGTTAATACACGGTTTGTTTTAATTGTTTGCATATGAGTAAGTGGGTGTTAAACAAGCCTGATTTAATATATTGTTTTACCAAATGCAATATTAAAAAAGGTAACATGACATTTAAAGAGTAACTGTTAAACACAGGATGCTTTTCTTTGCAATTAGTAAGACCTGTTAAAGTCATTAGCAAGTGGCGCTGGTGTTCTCTGAAGGTTGGAAGTGAATGCAGTCATGTGTTACCTCATCTCCTAGAGTTATTCTCACATCGGATCGCATTCCTGCTCTTAAAAGAATGAAATAAAACCATTTCCATTCACTCAACGGGCCTGATTTTCATAGGCATGAATGGATGGAAGCAACGGAAAAAAAAACAACACCACAAGCTTGGGGGTGTAAAAATGGAAAATAGTCATGTACAGCTGTTTCTCTGAGCGGCGCAGATGGCGGAGGTAACATTTGTTGGTGTCAGACAGCGCATACCCATGCAGGGCTGGAAGGGTGTGAAGGAATGAGAGAAAGAGAGAGGATGAGGAAGGCATGCAAGAGGCAGCAGTTAACAACTGTTGCGGCACTGTGTGTGTGTGTGTGCATTTTAGGGTCTGTGCACGTTTGTTCGAATGTGTGTGAGCATATATGGTTTGTGTGTGATGCCGACAGCTGTGTGTGTGTTAAGGTTACGGTTTTGTGCACAGCAGACATGCTGACGGAATAATGGCTGCCATCTTTCAGCCTGAGGGCAGCGTAATGGATTGTATTTGCGTTGAGGTGGTTGACTGACAGCACAGCAAAACCAAAGACATCAACTCAACACAAACAGCACAAAAAACAACCCAACCAGGCCTCCCAAACAGAGCCCAGCGTGCAATCATTATTCTAATGGAGTGCTTTACATTTTCCGTAAAAAATTGTAAGCAGCAAAAAAGGAACGTTTTAGAAGCACAAAATTGTCAAGTTCTGGTTCGGTGACAATGTTTTAACAGTTTCCCAGAATGCTCTCTGTAGGGGTCGGGTATGAAATGATCCTGGCTGAGAGCAAGAGGTCTGACAAGCTGTCAGGGGTCAGTTCCTCTACCACAAATCCAGTTGGGACAATTACTGCGTGCCACACAGTGTCCAAAATGAACACTCGGCGGGTGCCAAATGTGTGCAATAAGTTGGCCGGTAACTTTTATAAGGGACTGCAACATATTTAAGTCGAACTGTAAGATTGATTATCTGACTCTCGCTGATGTGTTCAAATCCACACCAACAACTAAAGGAAAACCATCTGTTGTGACTCACCCATCGTCAAGTAACTTGGAAAATGTACTATCAGAGGTTTAATTAAGAGGCCTAAAGTTATCCATGTGGCAATATATGTGGAACATTCCTAACATTAAGCCACCAAAATGAAAACACAGGGAAGAAAATCCCAATCTGGCTACACGTTTTTATGACAGGTGCAGGAGAATGAATCATCTCATATTTTATGCTGAAAAAAATGACTAACGGAAAACAACAACTATAAAAAAAAAGCAAGAAAAAAGAAAATTCCAGTCTCTTTATAAAAAGTATTTAAAAGAAATATGATGTATTTATGTGTGTACAGTGTTTAAACTATAACTATATATTTATTTAAAAAAATGCAAAATATAAAATATAATTTCTTAACTTGTAAATACTCTCATTCACTGGCACTTTTTCTCAGTTTTGGACCCGGGTGCTACATCTCCTCTGAGAGCTATTATAAAACACCCCAAGGCAGATTATATCTCTCAGAACCAGTTATTCAAATGTACTGAAACACTGGCTTTAAACACAAATATGTGCTTATTTTTGTGTCTATTCTTGGCTGGATGGGACTCCGTTTGCTGGAGGTAAGGAATGAATGAATGAGAGGGAAGGAAAAATGAATGATGGATGAAAATCGAGGCCCCATGTTACCACACACACACACACCTTTCTTGCCTGATCATTGTCTTCGATCTGGCCCAGATCTCTGCCGCTGGCCTGAGCGATTCTCTTCCCCGAGACCAGGTTTCCCACCATCACAGAGGCGGGTCCAATCTCTGCAGGAGCGAGCACAGGAAGACCATCACAAACAAACAAACAAACAGACAACACCACAAACACAGCATTTCTGACGGTTCTAATTTTGTACGACATCTGAGGTGACCTTGCTGCAGACAGACCTGGCTGTTTCTGTCTGGGTTTGGGCAGGTTGGTGACGCAGGTGTGAGGGCACATTAGGACGTTACAGGGATGTAGGGAGCCTTCCAAAAACAGCTGCTTGGTCTCCGACAGGTGGATCCCTCCCAGAGGAGTCTTGGGAAGGGTGTTAGCGGGCACCAAAGCCAAACAAAACACCCCGACGTTGTGGATGCTGTCTATCGCCTGCAGAAAGAGACGTATTGGATTGTCAGGTGAGGTTTAAAAATAGAGTTCGTAAGGAGCTGAGAAGAGGCTGCCAACTGAGATCTGATGCAGCCGCTGACCTTTACCGATGCCTCAGGGAGAACCAAATTACCAAACTGGAATTCAGGAAGTGGAAGGAAAAAATACCATATTTGCAAGATTAATGACCTACAACAAAAGAGTGGAATGGAACTGTCTGGGTGTGTGGAAATGAAGGCCAGCCTGTGCGCCTGAGTGCGTCTTGTTATTTTTGCATGCCGGTAAAGACTTGTAAAGTGCTGACAGAAAGTACGCAGGTCAGCAGTAGCATGATCTGTAATTCAGTTTGGATGGTGACTGGGGTTATGCAGTGATTAAGGTGACTCCCATCAGACTGGATGGGAAGAGCGAGTCGCCACTGCCCGAATCGATCAGCAAGGGTGGTTATAAAAAGGACAAATACCTGCAGCACACGGCTCATCCACTGGAAGCTGTCCTCCTCTGTGGAGTCCGGCCGCTGCTCGGCTACAACCACAATTCTCTCGTCATGCAGGACAGTCACGGAAAATACCGCTATCCTGAAGATAGAGATACATAATGGACATTTAGACCCTGAAAAAATTTTATGTCTATATAATATTTTTTGAAGTTATAATTTATTTAGTTTGAGTTATTTTAGTACTTCAATTTAAACTAAACAAAAAAGGCAAAATGTTGCCTTGGAAACTAGTATGTAAAGGTCTA
Organism: Sinocyclocheilus rhinocerous; assembly: GCF_001515625.1. NCBI lineage: Eukaryota > Metazoa > Chordata > Actinopteri > Cypriniformes > Cyprinidae > Sinocyclocheilus > Sinocyclocheilus rhinocerous. Next base: position 135,301 of record NW_015664178.1, on the reverse strand, counting down.
AGAAAGCTGATAAACAAAACCCGAGGTAATTTCACAGAAGCAACTAAAACAGAACAACTCCACCACAACACAGAGGGCACACGCTGTCACTCCTGCCGCCTCAGCAGGTGTTGAATCCATTTAATTTGCACTCTGCATGTCCACAGCAAACAAGCTCATGTGCTATATATATCACCCATTCTTTGATGACGAAGAAGAATACGCTCTGTTTGTTTGGTTGTTTTTGTTGTGTTCTCACCTGCCCCTGTACACAAACTTCATGGGCTCCACTGCCAGCGCTGTTGCGACGATATCGTCAGCGTTGTGTCTCCGTCCGCTCACCACCATCAGCCCATCCATCTTTCCAGAGACAAATGCCAGCCCACCCGGGCCTATGAAGCCCAGCAGCCCTGTCCGAGTGAAGGGGTACTCGCTGATAGGAGCCCCAGAACTGCTCATGGGGAAAACCTGACAGCAAAACAAAAGCCAAACTTTTAGATAAAACTATCCATTTGTAAATGTAAAACTGTATAAAAATGTGGAAATTCCCTCTAGAATCTTGGCTATGGAGTTACTTCTCACCCATTGAACATTACGGTGAAATGTTCACTGATTGGTTGAAAATGTAAATTTTAAATTTAGATTAAACTTTTAGAATTAAAGTATTGTAGCTCAACAGATTTACACTTCGTTAATGACAGAAATCTAGAAAAGTTACCTAAAAATACCCAAGATTTGCTGTACGCCACTGGCCTAGATGATTTGGCATTATTTTATTCAGAGGCTTGTGAAAAATTGTAATTATTTGGCTACCAAACAATTAATGTCTGAACATTTTTTGACAGCTAAATAGTTTTGGAGGGTGAATACTTTTGTGTCATTTAGTCATATTTATGGCAGTCTATTTCCACCTTTGTGAGGAAAGTCTCACAATTGCGACTTTTTATCTCACAACTGCAAATTCATATCTGACAACTGCGACAATTGCAATTTAATCTCTCACAACTTCAACTTTGTTTCTTATAATTGCAAGAAATGCAACTTTATATCTCACGATTGCGATGTTTTATCACAAAATTGCAACTTCATATCACACAAGTCGCAATTACAACTTAATATCTCAAAATTGCGATTTTATTTCTCATTGAAATAAACAATTGCAACTGTTTCTCATAATTGTGAAATTTTATCCCACAAATGCAACTTGCTATCTTACAATTGGGACTTCATATCTCATAGTATGACTTTATATCTCACATTTGTGATTTAATTTTTTATTAATTTCTTAAACGTAATCTCACAATCAACTGTTTTACTTTTTTTACCTTAGGAGAAAACAGGCTTCAGATATCAGACTCTGTGTGAACTAGCCTTGAGAAAATGCTATTTTATTATTTCAGAGCAATTTAACAAACAAGCCAAGGAAAAGACTTTAGCATCTGTTCGAGCAGAGGTCTGGGGATTCTGGGTAGGAGAATCCGCCTAACTACAGCCAAATCGATCTTGCTCTGATAGGACACAAACCTCAAAGGTGTTTTTTGTCATGCCCGAGAGCCCATAATATGACATTCCCGTGGCGATGGAACACACACACAGCTCTCCGATCTCATCTGTTCGGCACAGCTGAGGAACTCCCTCTGGTTTGACCACACACATCAGAGCTGCACATACACAACATCAATAAACACATTATGCACTTTATGAAGCAATAAATACAGCACGCAGAGAGAGGCGTACACATTACACAATGCTCTCCTTTGATGGCTTTAACACTAAATGTACAAGATTATGTACAAAGCCACATTTTAGACTTTCTCAGAACCATTCATGCATGTACATATGTGCACCTCCTGGCATCACGGTGCCCACATCCTGTACGGTGAGTACGGAGAGACGCTCCTCTGAGTCCACTCTGATGACACCGTGGCTCAGACCCTGCATAGACAGCACTCCTCGACCCGGTGGCTGGTTACTGTCATCCGTAGGCCTAAAATGTGAAATAAAATGCCAGATTAGAGCAATATATTTAATTATTTCACAGTGACTCTAATGCTATGTAAACCTGAATAAGAAGTTGATTGGTCCAACTATTTCTGATGAAGAAGATGTTGATTGGTTCAACTAGTTCTGATGGACAGCACTAAGCCCCACCCACAAATAATGTCCTCTAAAAGACACCCGTTTGAGCTAACAGAGATGTCTGGCAAGGTACAGCAGGCTTCATTTGAGCAAAATACATAAAACAGAGTGTGCCGATGAAGTATGCTGGAAATAATAGCTCCGTTCCAAAACTAGTTTGCTGCCTTGCTGTCTGCACACTGCATAGGGAGCTGCCTTTTAAGGAAGATTACAAGAAACTGATGTGAAACTCACAGTTGGTTCCAAAAGTATTTGACTGACCATTTTATTTTTTATATTTAGCAGTATATAATAAAAGTATATTTATAGCTGACCATTCCTGCACAGCATACTGGGTGATTGCACAATGTAAAAAATTTTTTGCTAAAAATTAAGTATCTTAAAAGGAGGAATAATGTTTTTTTTCTAGCAGCCTTTGTGTCGGGTGTGTACATACTGTTTGACAAATTTGTCAAATTGTTTGACTGTTTTAAAATGCTGTCTAAGTAGGCAGCTCATTAAGTTTTGGAACAGAGCAGAAGTGCAAAAAATGTTGGACCATCTATAGCTGAAGAACTAATGAGGAAGGAAATTATTACCAGAGCGAGAAATATTCTGTGAACCACATAGGCCAAAGCAAATGTGTGCGAAGGGTGAAAAATGAGGTTACGTTTAGTTTGCGTGGTAAATCCACAAATGACGATGACGCCACTTCTTTGATGACAGAAACAGCGGAATTACGTATCGTCAGTCACCTCTGAATAAACTTTTCCCCTCTGACTTCACTAGACAGTGATGTTTTCATCTGTGACACCAGGCTCTTTTATTAGCTTTCAATTCATTTCACCTTTTGTTCAAATTCATACAAGCTGTTCTCATCCTCAAATTTGTTGTGAGAGAGAGAAAGCCTGTAAAAAAACGTCCAGAGATGGAGTTAATCCTGTGGAATGAAAACCATATGCTCTGTATTCTGTCACAAGTTTGATTCGGTCACAAAGCAAAGATGGCAGGACTATTCAGGGCTGTAATTATGGAGGCAGCCTAAAAAAACATTATTTTCTTGTAAATGGTTGGAAAATTGCATCGAAGACATACACAGACTTCGGTAAAGCTCTCTCGATGAACCATCAACTTCAATCTGTCTGTCTGACCAACAGAAAAATGGTTTGTGTCCATATTTCTGTCATTTTTCCCATTTTTGGGGGGGGATTATGAAACTCATTAAAGAGGGACGTAAGATCTACAAGTTCTGAATGGAAAAGTGAGAGTTTATGAATATGAGCTGAAGTTTCAGGGTGAGTGAATGGTCAATGTGTCAGCACTCCTCCCACCTCCTGATGGCCACGGTAAGGGCTTCAGCTGAGCTGGCACACGGACAGATGACCTCTGGTCGCAGACCTTTACTCTGGAAGACATTGAGGAACGCGTCACACGATGAGATGGACCCTGCAGAGAATGAGAGAGAGAACATGACGTGCTATAATGTGACGCCTGTCTTATATGACATTTAAAACAGTTCTCACCTTTAGACGCATTCTAACACTGTAGGGTACAATGGGAATAGACACGCCCCTTATTGCTGATTGGCTACAAGTTTGTTTTGCGATTCGGCCCGAATCAGTTTTCTAAAGTGTTTTAGAAAAATCACTTACTCTGCCTTTAAAGCGACAGTTAACTAAAAAAAAAACTTGTTTTTTCAAGTTTAGGCTTTCTTGCACCAAAGAGTTTTTCATGACCAGCCTTAGAATTAAATAGACTGTTTTTACTACTATACCTTTAAGATTTCTATATGTAAATGACTTCTGTTGTGATTGTTCACACTTTAGTCCATCATGATATGCCAAATAACAGAATATATTTGAATATACAGTATAAATCTGGGTATTCATGCTCTAATGTCATATTTCACTATAAAAACAAAAGAAAAATTGGAAATTATAAAATCATAAAGAAAATCAAGCCTATTTATATGACAATTAAATGTGCTGCATTGTGATGTTGATTTTATTAAATTAAAAACTATTTTATTTAAAACTATCATTATTGTGATAAATACATAAATTAAAGAAATAAAAATTTTCATTGCCATTACAGTAATGCTAAATTCAACAAATACTACTAAAAGCTTTAATTTAAATGATTTAAATTATATTATATTTTTTTATATTATTTATTATGCATTGCAGTAATGAGATTTTTCAGTAAGCTACTGACAAATAAAATATTATATATTTTCTTCAAACTACATATATTTTTTTTAATTTTTTCTTCTCAAAGTTTCATTTTTTCTTCTTCTAAAGTATTTTCCTTTTGGGTTGAAAATTGAGTTTTTCTGAGATTCACCCAAATGTTCTTGGACTAGAAAGAGATCCTTGCATTATAAATGTTCAGCTACACAGCACATCACCTCATCTCAAAAGACCAAGAGAAATCCTGTTTCCCCTCATATGACCCCTTAAAACAGTTTTGCTTCCTGAATATTCCATCAGAAACACATTCACTGTATCTTACTGGCATTTACATTGGCATTTGGATGAAATAGGCGGCAGAAGGAATGTTTTGTCCTTCAGTGTGTCCATTTGTGTATTATGTATCTGTATACGTAAGGAAATGGCTTCTGGGCATCATCTATCCTGACTCATCTCTTCTGTAAGTTATAATCCCAGAGGCCATATCTGAGTGTATACATTTATATTACACACTTATGAATGATGCTTTTAGCTTGTTTGCCAGGTTGCTGGGTGTGTAACTAGCTGCTTAACCCCCTACTTGTTTCCTGTCAGAGGAATATTTTAAGAAACACAGGTGATGTATATCGAAATATCGGAAATGTGTTTAAAAATCATATCACCGTTATTGAAAAAAATTATATCGCGATACATATTGATATTGAATTATTGTCCAGCCCTAGGTGTGAAATGAAAGGGGAAGATGGAAGGGAAAGGAAGAGTTAAAACACTAGCTGAACTCACATGGGTTGGATCCGTCGGCCACCACCAGCATGCGCAGGGAGCTCAGGTTGATGTCTCTCTGATCTCGGTGAGCGACCAGAGCCCAGTGCATATCCCTGGACTTGACACAAGCTACTTTAGCTACACACAAAGACACAGAACCATAAATATCATAAGAACGGCCATATTGGACACATATAAAATCAGTATCAAATGACACCGTCACTTACATATGACGAATTCATGAAACATGAGCAGAACAAATTTCTGAGTAAATCTTTCATGAAGCTATCATGATGTAAGGGGTCCCATGAGGATTGACAAATGATACAGAAATTTGTCCTGTTTATGTTTCATGAAAACTGAACAGTAAGACTAAGACTCGAAGTTTATTCACATCAAGTTCAAATTTTGGGCACAAAAATTTTTTTATTTAAAGTTTATTTCAAAACAAAATGCATACACATGAATTTCTTCACATAAAGTAGAAAATATTGTATTATTTGCTATTGCTATTTTTTTTATTTTTATATATTATTAAATATATTTTGTTATATATTATTTGTTTATGATTTAGTTTCATGACATTTAGTGATACAGGTAAACATGTGGTGAGAAAAACTGCTCAAGAATACTACATACTTTTGTGTGAAAAAAATTATTTGGCAATATTATATATTTTAGTACTGTTTAAACTTATCTGACTTGGTGTAAATAGCTTTAGTGCCAAAAAATTGGATTTAGTGTAAATGGGGTGAAAAAACCCCACTGACTGACAGACCTTTGTATTGACACACTTTCTGGATCCAGGACAGAGGGTTGACCTTCATCAGCGAGTACGGGATGCTGATTACATGCATCATGTTCATGACACTCTGGGGAAATAGGAAGTGACATATTAACACCCTGAATGTGAAACATATGATCTTATGTTCACATAATTTTTTTTAGAAGCATGACTTACAGTTAAAATGCCGTGCCACAAACCCACATCTTTTTTAAAATCCAATACATTCACTATGATTTCAGCTGAAAGACAAAGAGAAGACATATTTACTACATGATTGTCTGAGAAGGGAGATTTAAGGACAATGGACTGACCTAGAGGTATAATGTGGTGTGTGTGTGTGTGTTGGACTCACCCTCTGTGTATCCACAAGACTGCGTTAGGGCCTGGCAGTGTGTAAGAAGTGCGATCCGTGTCACCGTCACACCCAAAACACTCCCATCTTTACAGGTCTTATACTGGAAATCAATAAACACAAGAGAGTCATAAATGTTGATCATTAACACAAATATTAACGCATCAAATCCCTTAACAAACACGCTTTGCATGGCCGCTAACACACTACTGTAAGGATGCATGTCAAAAAGACTGCCGATGTCCAGGTCATATTTAACCTTAAAATAAAAATGAGAAATAATATTTTGCATAAAGAAATAAGGCTTATTTTTTGGATTATTAAATAGTTTGAAATTTTACCAACAATTTTCATTACCATAATGCTTCCAGACATTTAACTTTTGAGATCTTTATTCTCATTAGATTGTCATTATTCTAATACATTATTTAATTACAGTAGTAAAATGTTTGTTTTTATTCAAATCAGCATAAATTAGCGGGAGTACAACAAAAACTACTACTACTTGCATTTTTTTTTCACTGTTAATAATATTTTTTTTTATTATTATAAATAATCAAAAAATAGCTTTGATAATTGGGGAAATTTTCTTTTTTTTTTTTTTTACTTTTAATATGAATATATATTTTTTTCATATTACCAATACAAAAATGAGCTTTTTTTGCTTTCCAATAATGGTAATATGTTGGAAAATGTGCTTTATTGAATAATGTTTCTTATTACTTTTAATAAGAATACTTTTTTCATACTCCATAATTAAAAATGAGCTTTTATGAGCGTTATAGTAATGAGAATGAGATTTGAGAGGAAAATGTGCATTATGTCATGAAGATAAATGTTAACAATGCCAATGGTCCTAAAAAGGGCTTTATTTTCTTTACATAGATACATAGAATATAAATTCTTATTTTTTTCTTTTGCTTTTAGGCGTGATATATTTTCTTCTGGACATGTTCTTCATGCTGTACAGAAAAAGCATACAGTAGAACGGAAAGCAAACATTGGCCCAACACTGGACATCTGACACCCGGCTACTTTGCACAGACTCTCAGATTTCTGGGATCTGGTGAGGAACATTGAGACAGCTCACTCAAAACTGGTTCAATAACATGAGACCAGCCCCACTCCATCAACCAGCATCTCCTACACGAGTCCCGATTCACAATTAAACAAACATTAATCATTTATCATCCATTATCCAGTGACTCTCTAATGGAGGCAGCTGTGCCCGGCATGCTGATAGGAAATATTGATTTCTGGGGCTCGAGACATAGAATATCTACCAATCAGATATCATAAAACAATTAAAGTGGCTGGTGGTGGGTGCAGCATATGGAAAAACAAACCCAGACTGATGGCTTCCATTTCGGGAGAATCTTTGTATGTACAGCCAGTAAAATGATTTGAATAACCTGATATTTCCATAACGGTCATAATTCCATGGGTTAGCTTACCTCTATGTAGGCGGTGTCGTTATTTGCATCTTTTATATGAGGGAACCAATCACGTGGCGGCTTGGACAGGTGTTTGGATTCCGTGACGAACCATAGCAGCTTCGGCCATCCTGATGAGTGGGTGGGACCCAACAGAGAGAAAACATGAATATTCATACCATTCTATTAATATTCATGCAGCTTGATGAGTCAACCATGACTATCATTATCATTATTAGTGGTGATTATCATTCAAAAGAATGATAGTGAGTGATTAGGGTGACTGGCTAAATGATGGCTATGTGCTTTGGGATGGGAGTAAGTCCGTCTTTTCTCCGTCTCGGGCTAAATGACTATCCTCTCGGGACTACTTAATCATTACAACAATATCAGACTCATTACCTCTACATTTTCTATTTATACCCTCTCTCGTCTTACTGTGGCCCAGACAGGGCAAAAAACGCTGACTGCTAGCAGTCTGGCTTAGATAACATCACACGCATGATACGGCCCATCATGCTCCTGATTTTCGCTCGCTGCCCCACACAGACTCTCACTATTTTAGTAATATTTTAAAATGAAATTTATTCCTGTGATGCAAAGCTGAATTTTTAGCTTCATTACTCTCAGTGCCACGTGATCCTTCAGAAATAATTCGCAATTTGCCGATTTGGTAATCCACAAACATTTCTTATTACTATCAATGTTGAAAACAGTTGTGCTGCTTAATATGTTTGTGGAAAGAAACAATTCCTTGATGAATAGAAAGTTTAAAAAGTATTTATTTGAAACAGAAATCTTTTGTAACATCATAAATGTCTTTTTGATCAATTTAATGTATCCTTGCTGAATAAAAGTATTAATTTCTTTAAAAAAAAAAATTTTTTTTAACTTCCCGATCCCAAAGTTTTAAACGTTAGTGTACAAAGACTCTAATCTGAATGGCTGCTAAATGGGATGTTACAACAACACAAACTGTGATTGGTTGTTTACATGTCAATCAGATGGTCTCTTCCTGTCTAAGTGAGCGGTTCTTAGCCATTTTAAGTTGTAAAATGGACTAGGCTTTATTCTGAAAATCACAAGTCTGTCTATGTGACACTACACATCACTTATATGAAGTTGTGTATAAACAGACTGACCTTTGAACTGTGGTATTTCACCAGTGGGTCCTTTTGGAAGGCCTTTGTGGCAGGCGTCACTGGTCAGAGCTACAGTAACCCCACAACTGCCCAGGAGAAAGCCGATCTGTTGACTTCCTGCATCCTAGTACACACACACACACAGAAATAGGCTAAGACCAGCTAACATCCATCATCAGTACAGCAGCAAAATACACTGCAGGGGAGGTGACGGCCTACTTATTACAGACAGCACAGAAATTATGTTTACCTGTAATACTGCGGTGTGCTTGAATATCTCTTTTATTTTTGATGGAGGAGTTTTAAAATCACCTCCACCTGACAAATGTCCATGTCACCTTTTTTACATAGTAAAATATCAAAAATATACAAAAAATACCTAGCAAAAGAATGCACCATGGTTTTTGGACATGACCTTACAAAATGCATTGTGACTATGGCAATACCATGGTACAGGTTTGTTATCAGATACAAACACTATGGTACTTTGAAATATACCATGGTACTTAAAGTTAAAAAACTATGGTAAAACCCAGAGTACCCTTAAAAAAGTACCACAGCACTACCAAGTTTTTTTGTTAACATAATACTACCATTGCTTTTTGGATGCATTTGGAGTATGATTTCAGGATTATGTTTTCAGTACCAAGATATATATTAAAGTACCATGGTACTACTAAGTCTGGTACTATGGTAATATCTTAAGTACCTTGAAGTATCATGTAAATACCATTTAGTACTATGGTATATTTCAAAGTACCATGATATTATCACGTTCTTTAACTGAAATGTATGATCTATGGTATGTACATGGTACTCCATCTCCATATATATATCAAACTACCATGATATTACCATGTTTTCTACACATGTAGCATGGTACTGTCATGATATTCTACAAAGTACCTATAAATACCATGCAAATACCATGTGAATATGGTAATCATTAAGTATCATTTATTGGTGATCCTCTAGCTCAAACAGTAAAGCATGACACAAGCCATGCCAAAGTCATGGGTTAAATTCCCAGGGAATGCATGGTAAGAGGCTCTATTTAAAAGTGGCTGCCAAATACATAAACGTAAATGTGAATTTACATCTAAGTATCATTGGACACAATCACTGCACCACAGTTCTTGCACAGTACTTTTCTGTAAGACTTATGCTGTGCTATAAGTCAAAAATGCAGAAAAACACATAGCTACTTTTGCACTGGACAGAAGTTTATTGGTTTCCGAAGTGCAATGCATGCAGAGGAAGCCAGAGAGTGTTCTGCCAGTTTCCAGGTCCTTTCCTGGAATTTTTGGACAGACGAGGGATCAGACTGACTCTTGCCAAAGCTGCTCTCCTCCTTTACTTCGACCACTAAAATTCAAACATACGTATCTGAGGCAATACTTCAGCCTCAATGGGTCCACGTGGATACATTCACCCTGACATTCCGAAAAGATAACGGATCTCAAAAATAGACAGCAGACCAGAGAACGAGACACTACATTATTTACAAGGCCAAGTTTCCAGAAGGCCTTTGTAACACTTTACCATTAAACATGAATAATATATAAATATTAATATTTTGCACTGTAAAGACTGTCAAGGTTGGCACTCGACAATGTGAGTCCATGCTGGGAAGAAGGATTGTGGGTAGGCGTTATGGTGTCAAAAATCGAGACGTGAAGGCTTGAAAACGTGACAGTCATTCATGGTGGTATATTTAGAATCTCACCTTTCGGGTAAGTGGCACTTCGATGGGTACGGGCACCACCTCTGCCAGCAGGCAGCCATAAAAGGCGACCATAAAGGCAGCGGGATCGTTGTTGGGGAACACAAGAGCCACCTGCTCATGAAGTGATAAGAGAGGAAAGGTGTCAGACTTCAAACACAAGCGTATGCTAATCTGACAGGGACATGCTTTAAAACCGAGGCATGCGGCAGGAAACGCCACTCTGTCATTAAAAAAATGTTCTGGGTTCAAAACAAGTTATGCTCTATGTTCAGCATCTGCAGCATGCTGGCGATCACCACAGACAATCATTTTGACTTGTCCCTTAGAATGAAAAACAGACAAAATTGCACATACTGCATGGAAGTATCTGGGGCAAAGCATTCCGAAGGGTTTCAATGCAGAAACACGCAGAGTTTTGTGTCATTTTGTTGATACAAGTGCTTTAATTAATTGTTTCATAAAAAAATGTTATTTGAGTTATTAAAGAGATAGTCCACCGTTCCAAACCTGCATGCATTTCTTAACCAAAAAGTTTTCTCAGTGGTAATCGACAGCATGTAGAGGTTTAATAGTATTGAACGTTCCACTAATGAGGTGCTTTACTGAGGTGGTCTGGTAAGAAGTTCTGTCACACTCACCCGGTCTCCTGGTCGGACCATAGGTTCCTGCTTGGTGCCCAGTTTGTGGAGGATGTTGTACGCTACTTTGATGCTCCGAGACCAAAGCTTGCCTGTGCAAAAGAAGTACATGCTAAATAACTGTACTTAAGGGGTCAGTTCACCAAAAGTACCCTGCAGTTATCAAATCTCATTTGTGTCCCAGTGCATTCAAATATCATTAAAAAGTTTGGGGGGCGGAAAGATTTTTTAAAAAAGGTTTTTGAAAGACGTCTCTTTTGCTCATCAAGGCAGAATTTATTTGACCAAAAATACAGCAAAAACGGTATTTGTTTTTTATTAAAATTAAAATATCAAAATATCAAAAACGGTTTTCTATTTTAACATTTTAAAATGTAATTTATTCCTGTGATGGCAAAGCTGAATTTTCAGCATCATTACTCCAGTCTTCAGTGTCATGTGATCCTTTATCATTCTAATATGCCGATTTGGTGCTCAAGAAACATTTCTTCTTATTATCAATGTTGAAAACAGTTGTGCTGCTTAATATTTTTGCAGAAACTATGATGAACTGATTCATTCAAAAGAACACACATTACATCATAACATTATAAATACACTGCATCCTTGCTGAAAAAAAGAATACATTTCTTTCAAGAAGAAAAAAAAATCGAACTGACTGCAAACATTCTGAACGGCAGTGCAAGTTGCACCAAGTTTGACGTGAATACGAAACGCTATTGGTTGTTGTGTCTCAAAGCCAAACCAAAGATCTGCCAGTTTGTATATGTGGAAGTGCAAATGAGATTTGAGACAGAGAGGAAGATTTTCAGTGAATAATTAATTCAGCTCCCTTTTGTTCCTCACACAAAGCTATCATGACTTCAGAAGACTTTAATATAGGCATGAGTCATATGGAGCACTTTTATGGTGCATGAGAAAACTCTAAGATACTCTACATTTAGAAAACTGTAAGTAGGAAAAAGTGAACAGATTCCACAGAATGAAAGGCAAGCGAAGGACAAACATGGATTGGGACCAAATGACCAAATTACTCGAAGTTTAAGCATCTGGATGAGTCACACACAGGGTGTTTCAGCAGTTTATCACCTCTGTCCTGCTGAATTTTTGACCTGCCATTATCAGGATTTAACTCATGGCTATGAAATCCCACTGAAAGCAAAACGGTGCGCGAGATAGCGATCTCGCTCCGTGCCTGCATTCTGTGGAAAGTTAATTACTCTTTTGATTTGGGTGAGGTTTTTAATGAGCTGAGGAGGGTGATAGTCTCTGGTGGGTTCTGGGGAGGGGTTTGTATGCCACACAAACAGCCATTGCCATTCATTTTCTGGCTCACACTGTAAACCGAGGCAGTGGAGGTTGTCTGTTGGTTGGAGCTTTGAGCGTCTTGATGAGTCAACTGTATGTGTGTGTGTGTGTGTGTGTGTGTGTGTGTGTGTGTG
>NW_015664178.1:120312-122490 GCF_001515625.1 Sinocyclocheilus rhinocerous | reverse complement strand
CAACTGTATGTGTGTGTGTGTGTGTGTGTGTGTGTGTGTGTGTGTGTGTAAAGATGAAGAAATCATTAAGCTCAGGTGGCTTGATGATCATTTTCAATTTTTAGAAAAAAGAACAGAGGGAATACCAATCCATTACAGACACACACACTGCAATCCCTTCCTCACACTCTCACCCATGATGTGCTGCTGGCAGGATCCTCATTTGAGTAAAATCAGCTGAGAGCCTCACACACACACACACGGATGGTCTCGGTGGTACTCCTCCATAAGACTGGGATCTAGAATGTCGTCTGCATTCACCCAGGACCTCTCCTCTGGACCGTAACCCTCCCAGTCGACCAGATATTGGAGAGTTCTCCCCCGGCGTCTGGAGTCGAGCAGTTCTCGCACCTGATAGATCTCCTCGCCCTCCACCGTTATGGGTTGGGGACCCTGATCATACACACACTACACAAAACAAGCCCTATAATGATCTCCCTCTCATGACTGAGCATAAATAAACAAGGAGACAAGGTTATTTCTGTTAGCAAAAGATGAACACAAGTATATCAGTATATCCGGTGGCCCCAAAAATATTTAAAAACACACTTAAAAACACCAACGCATTAATACAAAATATTTAAACAAGTGGCATCTGCAAGCAAATTATGCTTTTCTCTACCCAACTTCACTTTTAATTTGAAACTACCTTTTTTGAAATGTTTGTGAAATGAAATAAAATAATTAAAAAAAAGTTCATGTATTAAGTATGACTTTAGTGTCCAAATAGTTTTCATCTTAATGTTAAACAATCTTTTATATTATTTGAAATTGGATTACTGTCCTTTTGTGAAATTTTTGACTTGTAAAGTGTTTGTGCTATTTATTTTAAATAAACACATGCTACTTGGTTTGAAAAATAAATAAATTATACATACCTAAAAGATAATAATAAAACAAAATAAAATATAGTAATATAATAATAAGATGCTAAAAATAAGACATTCATAAATTAAGCATGACTTAAGTGTCCAAATTTTTTTGTTAAGTGTCCAAATTGGGTCACTATATCAGACTACGTGGTCTGTATTAATATTCTTATTAATAGTCTGACTTATGAGGGAGAAAATATATTATTCTGTTCCAGTATGGTTGCATGTGGATGTTGGTCATTATATGTATGGCTGTAGTTAAATATGGTTATTTTACCGTAAGTAAGGACGTAGAGGGGTTTGCCGTTGGTGTCCATGGTGGTCAGGCAGGGCGCTTTGGGAGAGATGGTCCCCCAGCGTTGCAGTGCAGCTTCTAAAGATGGTGGCCAATTAGTGACCACTCCCAGCGGTTCCCCTCGAATGGCGACCATCTGAGCGCCCTCCGGCCGAGGCTGGTTGGGGTCGGGCTGCTGGACTGAAGACAGAAGAGGCAAAACATGGTCATTTAGGGGGCAAAAAAGTCATCTGTATAGCTGTTTTTGTTAAAATTGTTGAATCACTGGTTCATTTGAATCATCACTAGTGTTCATTTTGTTAACGAAGACTATGACGAAAAATGTTCGTTGACGAGCTTGTCATGAGATCTAGACTGTATTGTTTGCGATTGTGATCGCTGAATAAATGCACTTACTCAATCGCTGTTGTTTTAATAGAGAAATAGACTATTGCAATTATGGAATTAGTGGAATTACTAGGAATTTCACTGTTATAATATTTTTCGTTTGTTTTAGCTGTTTTCATGATGTAGACAGAGAGATTGCATAAATGTTGAGACTTTTAGTCGACTAAAAGGTTGACTAAATATGATAAAAACTAACAAGGACATTTTAGCCCGGGACTAAGACTAAAATGAAAATAGCTGACAAAATTAACACTAATCATCACTCATCACTGCTGTTTTGGTGGTCAAGACTAGTGCTGGGCGGTATACCGGTTCATACCGAATACCAGTTTTTATTTTTGTTATGATATGAATTTTGAAAATACCGCAATACCAGTATATGTCACTTAAAGAACGTTCGGAACGCGACACTGTTTGAAAGGGGTGTTGCACTGTGGTGAGGGAACAGCTGTATGTGTTACTAAGCGTGAAAGTTCCGAAACTGAAGCTGTAGAACTAATAGAACGTGATGACACAGAAGAACTCATCCACAATATCCACATTGACCGCCACAAATATCCACCGCCCCCTGCCATCAGCTCACAC
>NW_015664178.1:119797-120040 GCF_001515625.1 Sinocyclocheilus rhinocerous | reverse complement strand
TTGCTCCTCATTGCGGAAGCGCCGCCGCAGATGATCTGAAAAACAAACAAGCTGGAGTTTAGCGATCTAAATGAAAGCATCATTCACCCAGTCAGTGTTCTGTCATGAGATCTAGACTGTATTGTTTGCGATTGTGATCGCTGAATAAATGCACTTACTCAATCGCTGTTGTTTTAATAGAGAAATAGACTATTGCAATTATGGAATTAGTGGAATTACTAGGAATTTCACTGTTATAATATT
>NW_015664178.1:103171-118469 GCF_001515625.1 Sinocyclocheilus rhinocerous | reverse complement strand
TATGATAAAAACTAACAAGGACATTTTAGCCCGGGACTAAGACTAAAATGAAAATAGCTGACAAAATTAACACTAATCATCACTCATCACTGCTGTTTTGGTGGTCAAGACTAGTGCTGGGCGGTATACCGGTTCATACCGAATACCAGTTTTTATTTTTGTTATGATATGAATTTTGAAAATACCGCAATACCGGTATATGTCACTTAAAGAACGTTCGGAACGCGACACTGTTTGAAAGGGGTGTTGCACTGTGGTGAGGGAACACTGGGCTGCTTTAACGTGTTTACAAGTTGCTGGATTTTAGCTGAAACACGACTGCTAACTGGGACTCCTAAGGAAGACACACACGTGTTAATGCACAGCAACACACACAAACCTGGAAAAAAACAAATATTATCATTCAAACATGAATCAAATTTCCTGAACGAGCCTATAAACACACACACAAGGCTGTCTGGGTTTAAAGGACTGGCCATAAACAGATTAGATGGATGGCTGAATGTGCACAATGAAGATGTTCAACTCCCCGCTGTTGTGTTTACTTCTGTATGCAACACCTCAATTTTCATCTTACCCCAAACAAATCAATTTTACAAACATTATTGATTAATGAATCTGACAGATACAGTCAAATGCGGCCTTCAGAGGCGTCCCCAAGAGATCAAATTAAAGAGTAATAATATAAGAGTGGGATCAATGTCCTCAATCACAGCTTCATCACAACAGAGGATCAAATCAGAGCAGATTTCACAGACTGTCTATCATCTCCAGGGCTTACATACAACTTACAACTACATCAACCATTACACCACCATATATAAAGCATAAGTAAGTAGATAACATACATGGATTAAATAACTAGTGTTGCTATTATTTACATACTATTATAGAATTATTGAATAAGTGTCTTTTATATTTCAGTTTTTTTATTTAATTTTAGTTTTTAATAATTTTGTTGTATGCTTTTAAAATTTCTATTAGTTTTTGCCTTTTTCCTTCAATATTTCTTTTCAGCTTTAATTTTTTCCCCAGTTTTAGTTTTCGTCATTTTAGCACTTAAACTTATTTATTGCAGTTAGCTGCCAAGGCAACATTTAAAATTTTAGTTTTTCTATTTTTTTAAGTGTTTCATTTAATATTTATATTTTATTTTATTCCATTTTTATTTTTATTATTATTATATTAATATAATACATCAATGACAATTTATAGTTTAGTAGTTTTAGTTAATGTATTAAAATATTCTGAACATTATAACAACACAAAATTTTAGGTGTACATACTGTAATGCTTTACATATCATGAACTAAAAATAACCAATACTCTTGCAACATTTATACCAGCTACTACCATTGTGTCCTTAACCCCAGGCTGCTGCAGGGGGACTATATGCAAGTTGCTCTGTATAAAACCATCTGCCAAAATAAATAAAGTTAGGGTGGAAGAGAAATGCTAGATGGACTGTCAAAATGATTGAGGAAAATGGTTAATGTAAATCTTTCAAAGCTCATTGTGATTTTTTAAATGAAAACGTCATTAATGTCTCTAAAACATCACTCGTTTTCTTTCACACACATTCTAGTGCCCTCACCATCTCCAGTCTCCATGAGTTCGGCGTTGCCATATTTGGGTGTGGTCCGGGGTACGGTGGACACCTGTGGCCTCTCCACCTGAACGGGATGTTCGGAGGTGTAGGTGGTGACGTCTGGAGGGGCTGAGTGATTCTCTGGGTTTGAGAAGATGAGGAGGAATCACAATGCAAAATGAGAAACTCCAGCTTAAGCTGTTTGGAGAATGGAAAACTGGTGTATAACTGGTCCAAACGGGTCATTCACTGTGTAATATATATTGACCAAAAAATTACCAACTTCAACCAGCTATAAACCAGTTAGAAACTTATTTGTTGCAGCTGATGACCAACTTGGACCAGCTTCAAACCAGCTATCATGGTTCAAAAATTTACATCTGGTTCAAGTTGAGAGCATAACCAGCTTGACCAACCAATGACCAAACTGAACCACCTATAAACCATCTGGTAACTGGTTTACTAATGACCAACTTGAACCAGCTTTAACCAGCTATCTTATTCCAAAAATGTATAGCTGTTTCAGGTTGGTCATTGGCTGATCAATCTATATTAGACAGAGCATAACCAACTTGACCAACTTGAACCACCTATAAACCTGAAGGGTAACTGGTTTGTTGCAGTTAGTTGCAGGCTGACCAATCTATATTAAACAGCAAATAACCAATTCGAGTTGGCCATTGACCAGCCAATGACCAACTTGAACAACCTACAGTATACGCAGCTAATGACCAACTTGGACCAGCTTTAAACCAGCTATCATGTTTGAACCAGACTTTCCAGCAGGATTTCAGTCCTACCTGGCTTTGATACAGAGCCCTGGCACACTTGTTTACGATTAAAAGCAAGAGGGTGGGAGGCAGACAGGAAGTGATTGATGGAAGTGAGACGGATGGAACGCAAGAGACACAGAGGAGAGCTTTTTCATCCTTTCCTTAATTACACTCCCTTTTACTTCCAGTCGGTGAGTCCACTGGGCTTCTCTCTCGTCGTTCACCCTCCCCTTCAGATCATAAATTCTCAGCTGTCTGTGGCCTCTTTCTCATTCCCCTCAGCTCGCTTCTGAAATGTCTCTTTCACATTCAGTGCCCTTGGCCACCACATATCACCAATATGATACCCCTACAGTTTGTCCGGTCTAATGTTGAGTAAATAAATGTCATTTACCTTTTTTGTATGATTTCAAACGGCAGATGTCAATGGGTGAGCCTTTCACTAAAAGCTCATAAAGTGTCACAAGTTTCCTTCCATTATATCCAGTGCTCCAATCGAGCCATTCGGAAAGAAATAACCGGCTGTGTGTAATTTCGACACAGAGGATGAGGAGAATGCCAATGAGGCAACACGATTTCTCCTCCACCATAAAACACCTAAAATGGCCCTAACAGAAATGTCCACTGTGATCAAGGACGACACAGTCCGAGGCTTTTAGCTTAGCTTTAGTTCAGCATAGATGGTTTTCAATGTAATAAAGTTTTACGCAGACCCTGAGTTTGTATCTGACTGATATGATACATTAATATCATAACTAGATAGAGTGGTGTATTTCAATTCATTCCAGTAGAGAAACACAGTTCATTTATAGCTCTATTTCACCATAAATCAGTTTGTTTCTGACTGACTTTATGAATAAATATATATAGTATTATCATGTATAATCAGATGAGGCTAATCACCTTCTCAATGGCACACAAAGTCATTTGACTTTCAAATGTGATCAGCTATGGTCTTTTTGATTAGCTCCGCATGAAAAGATTTTCCTGGAGCATTTCAGTCCTTGGTAGTGCAACTGAAGCAAACAATCAACTATGGGTGGCAAGGCACTGTCAAAAGATCTCCGGGATAAAGTTGTGGACAGGCACAAGTCAGGAGATGGATACAAAAAAAATTCCAAGGCTTTATCAATGCCTAGAAGCACAGGGAAATCTATTATTAAGAAATGGAAGGTATTTGGTACAACACAGACCCTCCCTGGATCAGGACGTCGCTCCAAACTGGATGAAAGAGCCAGGAGGAAACTGGTCAGAGAGGCTACCAAGAGGCCTACAGCAGCTGAAGGAATTTATGACAAAGAGTGGTCATTGTGTGCATGTGACAACAATATCACAAATTCTCCACAATTGTGGCTCGAATAGGACGGTTGCAAGAAAAAAGCCACTCCTCAGGAAAGACCACATGCAGTCACGACTGAGCTTTGCCAAAACGCACTTTGAAGATTCTGAGGCAGATGAGACTAAAACTGAATTATTTGGCGTATGGCAAAATACCGTCAAATTCTTGAGGAAAATCTGCTGCCCTCTGCCAGAAAGTTGTAAATGGCAAGAATGTTTACCTTTCAACATGACAATGACCCAAAGCACACAGCAAAACTGACCAGGCAGTGGTTGAAGGAGAAAAAGCTGAATGTCCTTGCATGGCCTAATCAGAGCCCAGACTTAAACCCCACTGACAATCTGTGGAATGACTTCAAGACTGCAGTCCACAAACAGTCCCCATCAAATTTAACTGAACTCGAGCAGTTCTGCAAGAGTGGGCAAATAAGTCTAGATGTGCAAAGTTAGTAGAGGCATATCCCAACAGACTAAAGCCTGTAATTAAAGCAAAAGGTGATTCAACAGAATACTGACACAAGGGGGTGATCCTCTTTCCAACTCAGTTATTCTGTTTTTTTTATTTTTTTAAACTTTTTTCCTGACATGTTGGTGTTATATCTGTTATAAGTTGCACTGAGTAAATACAACTGGATAAAACTAAAACTGTGTCCATCTTCATTTCATGCTGCAAAACAACAAAATGTGATTATTTTAAAGGGGAGTGATTCTTTTCTATACCCACTGTATCTGGGAGAGATAAGTCAAGCTGTCACTAGTGGCGACAAAATAAACGTGAGTGAGAAAGATTACTCCTGTTTAAGGAATCGTGCCAAGCACATAAGGAGACTGTGATAGAGAACATGACTAAGGAAGGGCACGACCCCTGGACCGGGCTTCCAGCACTACTCAGCACTACTACTTCTACTCTCACTCATCTCTTGAAGGGCTGACATGACTACCAGTGCAGCTTTTTTAGTGAATCAAACACATAAAACATTACCAGTGTAGTCCTATTCTTAAACAAATGACTCTCATGAGCGCTTTCTTTTTTTAGTGAATCAAAACATACAGCACAAACAGTGAAGTCTGATTCCCAAAGAAACGACTCTTATGTGCCAGTTCTTTTTAATTAATCAAAAACAAAAACTGAAATCAGTCTGAATCATGAACAACTGACTCTTAAGAACTGGTTCTTTTTAGGCAAATCAAAAAAAATTGAGTGTGACATCTAAAGAATTCACTAACTAATTACTCTAAAGAGCTGGTTCTTTTTGCGAATTAAAAACATACAATGCAACGTGTGACTCAATTCTCAAACAAATGAATCGTGTGAGTCTTTCTTTTTGGCGAATCAAAAACAGCATGACCTATGTGTCCTGATTCAGGGACAAATCATTTTATGAGCTGGTCTTTTTTAGTGAATCAAACACATACAGTGTGACTGGTGCAGTTTGATTCATGAACAAATGACTCTTGAATCAATAACATACAGCATGACATGGAGCCCGATTCCTGAAACAAATAATTCTTCTGAGCCAGTTCTTTAAAAAAAATAGTTCAAAAAGACAAGTTACTGGTCTGAAACTTGTAAAAATATGTATAAAAAAAAAAAAATAAAAAAAAATAAAAAAAAAATGAAAACTGTTAAAATTTAACCAAATGAATCTGAATCAAACCAAATCAGAATTAAATCAAGTTGCCATGAGAGCTTTGTGACTCGGAAATGGGAAACCGATCTCCAGCCCTTATCTCCTGACTCCCTCCCTGCCTCATACTCGACCTTCCTGCCTTGTATTCCACCTCATCTCCTGCTTCATCACTGGCCTTCTTGCCTCGTCTCCTGCCTCTATCATCAGTGATGAGTGTATGAGAAAACACCCAGCAGCTAGAGTCCTTACGTAACAGGCTGAAAATAACCCACATCCAAACTCTCTCCCTCTTCACCCCACCCCCCTGCTCTTCAGTGACACGGACACTAATGTGCTGGAAAAGGAGTTTCCTCAAAGCCCAGAGGTGCTTGTAGGAGGACAAATAAAATGACGTCTTGTGTCACGTGAGGAAACCTGCTGGCAAATCTGCGTCACTGAGACAAGAAAACCCCAGACAAACATAACCCTTCTAGTCTGGAGGGATGGATGAGAAATATTACAGTTAATTTTCAGTTATCATTATCATAAAATGCAAACAGTTTTGATTCAATTACTGTTTAAAACATAGCCTATTGCAAATTATATGAGCAATTTATCAAAATATCAATATACACAACCATTCAAAAGCTTGGGGTCTGAAATTGTATGTTTTTGAAAGAATTATCTTATGCTCACCAAGGCAGAATTTATTTGATCAAAAATAAAGAACAGTAACATTCTGAAATATTTTTTGCAATTAAAAAACAAAATTTATATTTCAATATATTTTAAAATGTAATTTATTTGTGTGATGGCAAAGCTGAATTTTCAGCATCATTACTCCTGTCTTCACATGATCCTTCAGAATTCATTCTAATATGCTGATCAAATCTAATTATTAGCAATGTTGAAAACAGTTCTGCTGCTTAATATTTTTGTGGAGCCCGTTATACATTTTTCCAGGATTCTTTGATGAATAAAAAATTCAAAAGAACAATTTATTTGAAATGGAAATCTTTTGTAACATCATAAATATATTTACTGCTACTTTTGATTAATTTAATGCATGCTTTTTGGAAGAAAAAAAAAAGAATTAATTAAAAAAAAAATTGACCCCAAACCTTTGAATAATAGTCAATATTTGCCTGTGTTTCTATGAGAAAATGACTTAAACAGTTATGCGATTCATTTAAACAAATAATCATGCAAATTTAACAGATAAATACATAGATAGTGACAACACACTAACAGTTAAAGCAATAGTGCACACAAAAAATAATTCTGCCATTATTTACTCACCGGCATGTTGTTCCAAACATGTATAACACTCTTTGCTCTATGGAAAAAGGAGATTTTGCAGAATGTTTAAGCTGCTCTTTTCTATACAATAAAAGTGAATGATGCCCACAAGTATGATTTTTACTGGAAAAACTAATATCAGTCTGTTTGTCACACAAATTAAATGGCTTCAGAAGACTTGGAATATTGTGTATGATTTGTATTGACTACTTTCATGGTGATTGTATGGCACCCCTGGTCACCATTCACTTTCATTGTATGGAAAAAAACAGCATGACCATTCTTTAAAATTTCTCATTACTTTTGAAGAAAGTAAGTCAAATTGGTTCAGAAAGACATGAAGGGTAAATAATGACAGAATTAAAATTTTTAAGTGAACTATTTTTAAAAAACACAAGGTCAGGAATGAACAACAGCGATAAGCACAAAGAGACAAAAATGGACATCTAAAAGCAGACCGAAAGCCTGAAAACAGCATCTCACACTTTATAATTTAATTAAAAAAACATGCATATTTAGAAAAAACACAAGGTACACAGTCACTACTCACAGATACACCAAATCTCGAATACAACAGCACAAACAGTGTCTCATAACTGTTGTCAGAAAGTTGGGCTCACTTATTCGTACATACACAGCATAATTGACGTTCAGACACATCAGGTCATAAAATTCACAGCACAAACACACCGAGGGGCCCGTTGTCCCCCAGACTCCAGAGAGAACTACACGGAGGACACAGAGATGTTCTAGATGATCGGATGATTGGGGGAAGTGTGTGTGCATTGGGGGGCGTATACTGACCCTCCGACTCCAAGGGCGGCGGCCAGAGAAGATCTGATCCGAACTCACAGGAGCGCCGCAGCGAGTTTCCGTTCTCTGCTATGCCGAGCATAGTTTTCCTCTTCAACGAGAGGTGAGCGATCGGCCCTGGATAGGGAAGGGAGGAAGGGGGAGAACCAGAACCTTAGAGCTGTCCACTTCCTCACTGACCATGGATGGGCAGGAGGGACGGGGGCTGATGAGCCGAGCATGGACCGTGCCATGTTCCCAACAGAGTCCCGAGGACTCTGGATATCTTGCATGGAAGGGGAAGGGGGGAACGGAGGAGGTGGGAATGATTGAGCATTCCTAAAGGAGCACCCACACTGCCATGTTTCTCTCAATGGTACGAGACAAATATGGGAAAACGGGACAAGAGCACCAACCTGGAAAGCACTTGCAAAACTTGTTCTTGGTCCAGTGTGTTTAAAAATGTCCCAAAAATACATTAACCATCCTTGCTGTGTTACTAAATATGCACTAACAATGTTCTGAGAGCTCCGAACACGGCCGACTCTCTTGAAGTTGGTTGTCTGCTTTTAGATGGTGCCACAACATTATCATGTGGGAGGACAAAAAGGAAGTGAGGGAGAGAATCGAAAGGTTTTTTTACACGGTAACCGCGAGTTCCAAGTTTGTTTTCAAGGCGGCAGAACGGAGGCGGCACTGTAAGCTTTGATGTGTCATTATTTTACAACCAATCAAACTTCATTTAGTTTATGTTTTTAGTCATTTTCAGAGTTGATGTGCCAAAATCGCTCCCTGCTGCCCACACAACGTGAATGAGTAAAAGAATGTGTGATTTCAGACACAGCACATGTCTGCCCACCAAACACGTTTATTTCTATTCAAGTTTAGCTATTTTATGGAGAAACAAATGTCATTTTATTTTGTTATTTTGTTTCCTGCTGAACAAAAACAGCTGTTGGTGGTCCACAGCTGGTCTTTTTAGATGGGTTTTAGGCACTTTTCAGCTGGTGACACTAGCTAAACCAGCTAAAACCAGCTTGGCCAGTCTGGCAGACCAGCTAGACCAGATTAAAGGCCCGTTCACACCAAGGACGATAACTGTAATGATAACTATAACTCTAAAGATTTGATAATCATTCTATGAGAATAGGGCATTCCACATCACAACTATAACGATAACAACCCAGAAGAACAATATCGTTGGAATCACTTTCAGAAATATTTTTTGCTCGCAGATGAATGATAAACACATTGACAGCCAATAAGAATCCATCTGACTTTAAAGAGCTGAAGCATTTAAAGGGGTGGTTCAGTGGTTTTTTTCTAGGCTTGATTGTGTTTATGGGGTGCAGTCTAACATGTGTTAATGCTTAGTTTTTTAAAAAACGCATTATTTTTCACATAATTTACCTTTATTCCACACCGCTCTGTCCCTTCTCTGAGAAACACGCTGATCATTTCCTGCTTTTATGAAGCCCCTGTGATTGGCTAAACCGCCTCTAGTGCGCGTCTAAACGTCCCGCCCCTCACCTCAGCACCTCAGCGGCATGTGCTCCGGTTGTATTGTAAACAAGGCGTCGTTAATATCGCTTATCAGTTTGAGCTCGATTGAAAAGCAGAGGATATTATTGAATAGGATCATGCAGAACCTGTGCAAGCACGGCTTTTAATGGTAGGCCTATGTTTTTTGCTTGTTGTTGTCTCATACTTTTAGATACGCTGTTATTTGTAAATGCTACTGCTTATGTTAGCTTTTAATATACGGTTTTATCCTGTTGCTGCCTTTTCCCGAGGGCGGGGTTTATCTGGGTTTGTGATGTCACGAACCCGGGAAGTAACTTGTTGTAGTCCCTACCAGCCGTTTTTGTAGGCATTAAACTGCCAGAATTTTAAAAGACTTTATCTCCGTTTGCATTGCACTTTCAGCTTCGTAACTTTGCAGATATTGTTTTTGCTCAAACAGCAACATTACACACTAACTAACATTAAAAAAGTGAAATCGCAATCAACCACCCCTTTAAAGTGGGAGACGAGATTCAATGTGCGCTAATAATAAACAGAATGTTACTGTCCATTGGTGAGAATGCTAATATAGTTATCATTATAGTTATCAGTCTTGGTGTGAACGGCCTTAAAAAAAGTTGGATTTTTTAGCAGAATAGTTTAATTATCTATAACATAAGAATATAATTTACAGTAACCGCTTCATTCTGAGATGTTTTCACTCGCTAGCACTGAGCTAAAGCAGTAGCAGGCAACGTATGCCAGCTTTTGTGTATGGAATAGTGCTGGTAAAATCGTAAAACTTTGCGCCTATAGTGCACCGTGTAAAATGCCCTTAAGAAGAAACAAAAAGGTAGAAGGAAGAGGACAGAGTGATTCGAAACACAGAGCAGGAAGAAAAGTCAATACAGGAAAGGTAAACTGAGGCAGAACCAAATCGTGAGGGGAAATAAAAAGGAATATGAAGGCAGAGAGGTAACAGGACAGTGTGAGAGAGATGAATTCCTTTCTTCAGACATTAAACTGCTCCACAGGGCACTCCTACGTAACATCATAGCTCTATTAAAACACCCGAGTTCATCACTTAGCCACAGTCTACAACTTTAAGGCCTCTGGATACAAAGAGTTCTTGAAAACGAGTTTTTGAAAACGAGATGTCTTTCTTTCTCTGGCCTCTGAGTGGAGGAGGGTAAAGTGGCAGTAAAACCCTTTCCTCTTCCTGCGGTGTTCTCCGTTTACATTTAAAATCAGCTAGATGGATAGATATAACATCTGTGCAGCACAGGCTAGTCAGGATTACTTTAAACAGACAAAATTGGGAGATGTATTGCAGGTATTTTTATTGTATTGTATTTTTATTCACATTATTTTTAAAAAATAAAAATAAAAATACATAAAAATAAAAATGTTTAAATTATAATTTATAATTTTATAAATGTAATTTTTACAATTATATAAAATTTAAAAATTATTTATTTACAATTATTTATATTTATATTTTTATAATATCATGGCGATACAAATTATATCACCATGATGGCTATAAATTCAACACACTTTAGCTGGAAAACAAACGCTTAATGTGATTTATGATTTAACTCATTCTATCTGAAGCTGCAGAGACTATCACAAATTATTTGCACAATTTAGGCATATATTTGGTGACACAAATTGCCAGAATTCACAACGACATCAAAATTATTGACTGTTTCGTCATCTGCCCCAAAAACTGGTATCGGACCATCCTTATTGTTGAGCTGTCCACCTACCATAGTCTACGAACAAACATTACTGATTATTTACTGATTTTACAGTTAAACGTCTCAACAGACACAATTTCAGAGGAGATTAGCGGAGAATCATGTTAATGACGGCTAGCATGGCTCAGAGACAGCACAGATATACGATAAGGAGCAAAAGAAGGTGCGGACAGCACACACAAGTAAGGGAGGCGGGATTTAGAAGCATGGCAGGAAGTGTGGGAGTGACTGGCTGAGGGATAGATGTGGAGGCGGAGCTTGGTGAGGGGGCGTTACCTGATTTGCCAACATGTGTTTGAGCCAGAACATCAGCCAGGCGCCCGGCGGCTCCGCTGCCCCCACTCTGCGTCGATGATGAGGAGGAGGAGGTGGTGGAACCCTGGTGGATGGCCCGGCTGATCCAGTGCTCCATGCTGACACTGCCCTGGCTGGAGGTGGGGGTACCCTCGCCCTGGCCGCCCTCCTCCTCCGAGCCGGACGAGGTGTCTGTCAGGGGGGGCAGAGAGGAGAGGGGGGAGAGGCCTAGTGAGAGTCACTCAGACCCACTCAACACTCAGCCCAGAAGGTGGACAAGTGCGATTAAAGTCAACATGAAAAGGGATTTGCAACCCATTGGACGGATTTTAGATTAAACTAGAAAATTCCACAAGAAAAAAAATGTAGAGTGGGATATAATTGTATCCATAAGCAATTGTTAGGGTCAAATAAATACATACATTTAAATTATAAATAAATAAATAAATGTAATAATAATGAATATAATTTTTTAATATATATTTTTAAATATACATATTTTTAGCATATCATAGTTTGTCAGAAAGTAATATATTTATATTTTTTATAAAAAAATACAATTTACATAAAATACACAAATACATTAATGTACATTTAAGTTATTTTTAAATTATTGATAACTATTAAATGAAATTGTTTTAAATTATTTATAATTAGGGATGGGTACCGAAACCCGGTATTTAATCAGTCCCGGGGCTAAATTATGAAAGACCGGAGTATCGATAAGCTCTGACGTTAACGGTTCTGCTATCGGTACTAGAGAAATTAAGAAAACACTTCCCTTCACAGCGGTGCGCATTCGTTCCTCCCTAAAACCCAAACGTAAAGTCAGAATCAGCACAATCTGTGATTGTTGAAAAAAGGGCGTCTTACACTGTTGCGGGACATGTTTGATAATAAAACGTGGAAAGCACAATCCAAGAGTAGTAATACCGTTAAAACCTTAACGATACCCATCCCTATTTATAATTCATAATTATTCTTTTTTTTTAGAATAATACATAATTCATAATGATAATTATGTACAAATTAATAGTAATTATAGTATATTCATAGACATTCATAAACACGCTTTTTCTGGAAAATTATAGCTCACATTTCTTTATGATTTTTGATCCATTCTGATGCATTTCTATCACAAATCATTCTCACAATTTCCAATAAATGACTTAATTAGATCTTGAAAAGTGGGTGTTCAACAATGAAGCTTTTTAGAAAAGTTGTTTCTCATACAAAACTAGCCTAAAACAATGCCCAAATAGTTATTTTCCCTGCCTACCCAGCCTAGATGATGTCAGTCGAAATGGAAAGTTGTTCAGAAGTGGAGCAAAACATTGGACACCATTGACTTCCAGAGACAGACACGTTATTCCAAATTTCTTCTTTTGTGTTTTGCAGAAGAAATAAAGTCTTTTAAGTCTTTAAAGATTTAGAACAACATGAGGGTGAATAAATGATCACAGATTTTTTTTTGGGGGGGGCAAACTGTCCTTGTCCTTGATGTAAAAAGAGTCAATTTATTTTCAATTTCATGTTGACTTCAAATGAATAATGATTTAGAATCAGGTGTGAAGCTCACCTGGGGGGGTGTAGGCATCCATAGAGGTCTGTACCACTAGAGATCGTCGTTTGGACGGCATGGGAACGGCCATCTTCCTCTCCTTGTGTTTGGCTAGTGCTGCCTGAACTGCTTCTGTGTGGACGTCTGAGGAGGAAAAAAAGAGAAATGAAATGAAGGGAATCTGTATTAACTGGCCACTGTCCTCCAAGCTGGTGTTTACAGTGACGTGGATGAGATGAGTCTCTCTAGCTGATGGTCATGAGAGTGTGTGACGAAAGCCAAGCCACCACCTCCAGCCCTTCTGTGATCTTGCAATAGCGACTCATCTCAGTGTGTGTGTGTGTGTGTGTGTGTGTGTGTGTGTGAGAGAGAGAGGCTGAGAGTCACGGCCTCTAATAATCCAAGCTGTTATTTGTACTCTCTAATGAGATACAGAACAACATATTCCATCAACACACTGACTGTGTTTACACGTCCAAGAATAATCCGATACAAATTTGCTCATATTCATTAATTTTTAAGATTAAATTACTTTCCAAATGCAGTTAAAGGGAACTGAAAAAGACTGTGTATGCCTTGATTTATTCATAATATATGCTAATTACATGTAAACCACAATAGCTGTGTAAATGTCTTTTTCAGAATAAAGACATAACCAGAATATAGAGCTTAATGGGAATACAGGAAATATAAAACAATATTCTGCAATTACACTACCAATCAATAAAGCAATATTCTGAAATTACACTACTGATCAAAAGTCTGGGTTTTTTTCTGAAAGAAATTAATACTTTTATTCAGCATGCATTAAATTGATCACAAGTGACAGTAAAGACATTTATAATGATACAAAAATAATTCTATTTGAAATAAATTCTATTCATCAGATAAAACAGAGAAAAAAAATTATGCAGCACAACTGTTTTCAACATTGATGATAAGAAATGTTTCTTAAGTACTAAATCAGCACATTACAATGATTTCTGCATGATCATGTGACACTGAAGATTGGAGTAATGGTTTGCTAACACAGGAATAATTACTTTTTAAAATATATTAATATATATTTGCAATAAAATTGCAGTTGCAATTTTAAATTGCAGAAAATATATCACAATATTATTATTTTTACTGTATTTTTTATTAAATAAATATAGCCTTGGTGAGCATATGACAGTTCTTTTGTTAAAAAATTCCCAGACGTTTGAACAGTAGTTTATACAAGACGGAGCTTGACTGAACCATAGGGATTTGATTGGAGCTGATGATATTATTAGTTAATACAATTTTTCCTCAACTGTGTGGCCTTTGATGGCATCACAAGAAGAGAAAAGTGGCTTCAGAGGCTGAAAATGTGCACAATGAGATCAGGAACGTAGAAAGAAAGTAAATAAAGTAAATATTATTAATAATTCGGTCCATTTTGATTCCATGTTGTCATTAAAGTTAGACAGTTGTTGAGGCCTGGTATGTGCTGTTCAGCATTACTCAAAAAAAAAAAAAAAAAGTGGTGAATTTATTGTTGGGAACTAGGGCTGGGTCATAGCTCTCTTTATTCTATTGCATTTATTTGTGCTGTTGTTTGCCATTTTTTTTATTTGTTCTTATTTTATTACTGACTTTTTCTTGTTTTTTTTATGAAAATAAAACTTAAAAGAAAGTAGATTTTTGTTTGTATATGCTGTCAGTTATAGCTCTTAGAAAGAAAATCGGCAAAAATTGGTATCGGCAGATCACACCAACAAAAAAATCGGAAATCGTAATCGGCCAAGAAAATTGCAATCGGTGCATCTCTACTTGTTATAAAATTACATTTCGATTCTGCTTCTCGATTTCTGTATGCGCTTTTATTGTGATTTCAAAAGATTCAACTAAGACGACGAAATAGAACTCACTTCTGCACTCGCCTGTTTTCTGAGCTGCACACACACACAAAGCGCACGCACAAAAGTTCTTATATATGTGAACACTGGACTGAGCTCTCTTTCTCGCATTCCTACAATACAAATACACACATAATTATATCAAAATATCCCATAAATACAATCGGTTATGTCTTAAGTGACTGTAAAGAGCTGAGATTGGATCCGTGCACTGACAGCAGCCGCTGCCGCCAGCCATTAATGTTAATTTAAAGAACGAAAGAAAAGAAAATCCCTCACTGATCTTGACTGAATCACTTTTGTAACCTCAGTTTATATTTTATTTGCCTGTTGTTTGGCGCTGACTACTGTAATGGCAACGTGCATCTGTGTAAGCGATTATTTTGGAGATGCGTTCCAATATAATTTATCCTTATTTAAGGTATAGGCCTATTCTATTTTGATTTGCAGTTTAATAAAAGTTAAACAGAAAAAATACTAAAAGTAGCACTGCATGTGTTTCTGAATATTTATTTAAACAGACTGCATAATGATGAAAAACCACAAACATGACAGGTATAATTAAAATACGCACTATCAGCGCACATTTCAGTGCAATATTTTTACAGATTTTTTATAACGTGTATACAATATAATTATGTTTAATTAAGCTGATATATAGCAGCACTATAAATTCTTAATTCATTTGCAACCGGCTGAAGATATTATAGTACTATATCTCAGCTCGCCCCTCAACATGCATGCATTCGGAGATTCGGCAGCCCAACACTGAATATTATTTTGTGGGCGTTGTATTTTGATTAATAAAATAAAAATTATAAAAATTACAATACAAAAATGAAATTTAAATTACCCTGCTTCTAAATAAATAAAGCAGTTATTTTTATTTCGTTAAAA
>NW_015664178.1:101269-103153 GCF_001515625.1 Sinocyclocheilus rhinocerous | reverse complement strand
GTGTGTGTGTGTATAAATATATATATATATATATATATACACACACACACATACACAAAACATAATTGCATTATGCATTACAATTAAAAATAACTTTTTAAAAATATATATATTTTACAATGTAATTTATTCATGTCATGATGAATATTCAGCATCATTACTCCAGTTTCCAGTGTCACATGATCATTCAGAAATCTAAATCTGCTCATTTGATGCTCAAGAAATATTTATTATTATTATCACTGATAAAAACCACTGATTTTTCACTGATATTGTTGCTTAATATTTTTTACATAAATTATGCATTTTTCAGGATTCTTTGATGAACAAAGTTCAAAAGAACAACATTTATTTTAAATAGAAATCATTTGTAGCATCATAAATGTCTTTACTATAAATTTGGATAAATTTAATGCATTCTTGCTGAATAAAAATATTAATCGCTAAAATCTTACTGACCCCAAACTTTTAAATGGTAGTCTGTATATGCACATATATCATCTTGCAAAAGCTGTGAGGTGGTCCCATTTCTGGCAGCACAAGAATTATGAAGACATCAGATGCTGTCTGAGGAAACCCTCAGGGTTTTGATCACGAGAGAGTCAACCCTGCTCTAGGCGCTGACCTCAGCCCTAAGGGTCATAGAGACACGGCTGCTGAATGATGGATCGACCGCTGAGACACACACATGCGCTCACATGCACAAACTGACCTTGGAAGGCAGCTACTTGACCGGTAAGGCCTGGCTAGACTCTACGGGGCAGCCATAATAAGAGTGATCAGTCTAAAGGACAGGCGCAGCGTGTGTGACTCTGAGACTGATGAGAAGCAGTAGAGATTATAATCGAGAAGCAATTACTGCAAGATCAGGGTCTTGATGCTCAGATGAGCTGCTATGTGGAGGTGTGTCTGCGAGGTATGGAACTGTGCCTGCGTAAAATTAACTCAGGATGAGCAGATGACAACGTTGAGGTAACGCTGGGGTCTGTACACAATTACCTGACTATGTGAGGTTCTGATGACAGGTAGGTTGTGCAGTTAGTCTCGCAAAACACAATGAGAATTTTTATTTGATGAATAGAAATAAAATACAAATGCAAAATGTAAAGATTAGGCAACAGGAATAATGAATAATTTATCTTCGTTTTAAAATATTAGGTATTTGAACAAAAATAATGCTATGCAGTTTTACTGATATTTATTATTTAATCCAAAAACCATAAATTATTAATACAAATAAAATATGAAGCTTTTAAAGCCAATCATTCACGAACAATCTATCGCCATACTTTCAGAGTACATTGACAATGTAAGTGCTTACATTTCAATTTTCTATGGAATTCTTTCTGAATTTTGTGACATTAGACCATAATTAGATACTCAATTTACAAGATTAGGTGTATCTTCTAAATTAATAAATAACTTGTCAACAGTATAAATAGTAGCTTTTGAATTAATCTCTAACGATTTGGCCTTGGATGTGTTGTCAGCGGGCTTCATAGCTCTCATAATTTTTTCTTAAATGTGTCTAAAACACTTCCGCATGCTCTCTAATAACATTTGTGCTAAACGAAATAGTAGGCTACCAAAAAAAAAAAAAAAAAAAATTTGCTTGCTCAGAATTCGTTTTTAATCCCTGCATGATTTTAGTCATACATGATAAATATCAAATACGTTATAGCTTGACTACAAGTTAAAAAACAACGCTGCAATTGTTATAATTAAAAAATTTAACTTACCATCATGAAATGTCTACACAGGCGATAATGCCAAAAAGAAAGAGAAACATCGGAAAATAGGTATATTTTATTAAAGACTTTATTATATGTCATCAACATGCATTTATCATTCTTACAATCACCGCCAGAATGTTCAACTTCACCA
>NW_015664178.1:89064-100407 GCF_001515625.1 Sinocyclocheilus rhinocerous | reverse complement strand
TAATCCCTGCATGATTTTAGTCATACATGATAAATATCAAATACGTTATAGGTTGACTACAAGTTTAAAAACAACGCTGCAATTGTTGTAATTAAGGAAATTAAACTTATTAAACTTACCATCATGAAATGTGTCTACACAGGCGATAATGCCAAAAAGAAAAAGAAACATCAGAAAATAGGCATATTTTATTAAAGACTTTATTATATGACATCAACATGCATTTATCATTCTTACAATCACCGCCAGAATGTCCAACTTCACCATGGTGAACTTGGGTTCTATTATTTTTCCTAGCAACACCAAAATAACAGCAAAGCTAATGTTTTCTGTTAGTTTAAGCACAAACTAAGAAAAGTAAAACCAAACTTTGTGGCAATAATTAAGACCAAACTGAACATGGTGTGTGTTTATGGTGCATGTCAGCAATGTTGTTTTGGTGGGGGCGGGGCGTGGTGGAGTTGGGGCTTAGGTAGACGATATTATCGGATATCGTGATATTTTTAAAGGCGGTTATCAATAAGATATTTTTGACATATCGCCCAGCCCTATTGGGAACTTGCCTCAAATCTACAATAAATCATAAAACCTCATTCCGTAACGAAAATCTCATGACTACTGAACCCTATTTTTTAATCTCTCATCTCTTTATTTTGAATGTGTGGCTGTCTAAAGGACATCCAGAGACAGGACAAAGACAGATACAGTTTTGATGTGTACAGTTCATAGCAGATAAATCTCTCTCACACACATATCATATATCAATATTTGTATGTATTTGCCCAGAGGGAGGAGTCCAGAGACATATTCAGGGATAAACAATCCATAATCTGCCACCCAAACACACACTCTGTTTTAAATGATTTAAATACATTTTATATACTATATGTTGTTGTGTATACACACACACACACACATATATATTTATATATACATTTTTACATTTACTACACATTTTTTGACATTGAGCCTGTTAAAATGTCATGAATTTATTCTATTACCATTAAAAAAGTGTTTTTTTTATTTATTTTAGTATTAAAGAAAAATTATATTATTTATTTATTTTTTTTCCTTGACATACCTATTTTTGTGTCAACAATTGTGAAATTCATAAAACATTCAGTTTTGCAGTAATATTTGGTATAAATTAGAGCCTGACCGATATCATTTAGCCGATATTATCGGCCGATATGAGCCTGTCGCCGATATATCAGTATCAGCGAATATGCCGCCGATACGCCACCGATATGAATTTTTTTTTACAGAACATATAACGCAGATAAAAATGCTTGAAATGGTGTAATTACTTAGTTTGTCCAGCAGAGGGCGCTCCATTGTTTGCTACTGGCGACCTGGATGAAACGCTTTAAATCTCAAGTCTATGGAAAACCACTGAAACTTTGAACGGCCATATCTCCGTAACGGCGCGGCGGATCCGCACCAAATTCGGGGGATCCCTTCAGAGACAGTAGCGCAAATCCGTGAATGAATGTCCCGAAGTGAAATAACCTTCAACGGAATAAAGTTGAATGGATTTGAATTTAAATAAAGTTGAATAAACTTCCACTTTACTGTTCAGTGCACTGATGTCAGACTCATTTTGGATTTGTTAAATTGTTAAATGCCCTGCCTCCATCATTACATATCTTTGTCACGTCATTATAAGTGTTTGATCACCACATTTGAGTGATCATTGCAAAAAATGTGTTTATGTATATATATTCTGTTTATGTATATACTGTATTCTATATATAGTACCAGTCAAATGTTTGGACACACGAATGGGAAAGTGTCCAAACTTTTGACTGGTACTGTACTATAATATATACAAAGAATATCGGTCGATATATCGATATCGGCCCCTTTTTTTTTACTCCCAAATATCGGTATCGTCCCCAAAAAACCCATATCGGTCGGGCTCTAGTATAAATAGCTAAATTATCTTTTTTGTTTTAAGGGTATTTAAAGAAATATAGATATTATGAGCCCAGAAAACTCACAGTGGAGATAAATATTACAGAATGAATCCCCTTGATCAGTTTTGTTACCTTTTTCTCGTTTACTTGCTGCAGAACTATTATTGAGGTACAGGAATTCTGGGCAGCTATATTTCCCATCAGTCCAGTGTAACAATCATGAGGGATCTGTCATTGCACTGCAGGAATAAACTCCCTGCTGCAGTCCTGCCGCTGACTCACCTGATCGGTAACGTTCATCACGGGTGCCGGAGGAGCGTCTACGGTGGTATCGTGAAGCGGAGGGCGCCATAGGCGGTCTGCGCTCGTGTGCCATGGACGCCTCCAGCCCTAAAGGACACAAAGAGAGCAAGAGAGGGACAATTACATGTCTCAGCCAGGGACTTATTTATTACATATCCACTTCATTGATCTCTTCCTGTAACACTCCCCCTCACAGATGGGCTAAGACATACCCTAAGACATACCCTAATAATACCCCTAATTCATTTTAATTAGCGTTTCCTTCTTTCAATTTCTCATTGGCAACCTACTTTCTTGTCTCATTCTAAGTTCAGTGCAGCTTTTCTTTCTAACATATTGTCATCCTCTTTTTTTTGGATCTCTCACCCCTTCAGACCTAAATGTTTGTTGGTTTTTGATACAGCAGTAATTGAGTTGCACAATATATTATTTCTGACCAATAATATTGGTTTTATTAATTATTGGAAAGAGAATCTTTTTTTTTTTTTAATGACAATATATGAACATGCTAAACAGTTATTTAATGTTTCTACATTATAATGTTTTATGATAGATTTTGCTTGAAGATGTGTAAAATTCCAAAGAAAACAAAACACAGGCAAAGCACAAGCAATGCAAAAAAAATATATATAATAATAACAATACAAAAAATAAAGAAAAAGACAAACAAAACTATACAAACAAGCAAAACAAAACAAAAGCAATCCAAAAAACAAAACAAAATAGATCATTTACAAACACTGACAAACATATTAACTATGCAGTTATTGAAGGATATCTTATTTTATCCAATTTAAACATTATATTATTTTTCAATGGCAACCAAAGTGCAAAATAGTTAAGTTAACCTTTCAACTATACATTATGTTTAGACGCTTGATTCCTTTTGTGTGAAAGTGCAAAATAAAATTAAATAAAAGCAATGCAAAAATACAAAATAATGTAAACATTGGCAGACCTATATAACTTTTTCTTAACAAATTTTGAAGAAAACTCTGCAGAGCAGAGAATTTTCTGATTTTATGAATAACATTTTCAAATTATGTGGAAATCTGTGGAGCTTTCTGTGAGTTTTGTGACTGCAGATTCCATGTGGGCCATATATAGATGATCCATATCTGCCAAAATGTCTATGCCAGTGCAGCCCTAATTAAGAACAGATAAAATATTTAATTCCAGGCACACACAGCAGCGATTGGTCGGCTATGACTCATATCAACGGCTCTTGTGATGAGCCAGCTCTGTTCTGTTGTTCTTTGTTGTCTTGGATTCTGAGCAGAGAGCTTAGAACTACTCTGCTCCTCCTGGCAGATTTTAGGACACGTGAGATGGCCCAGGTTGCGTTTGGCGTTCCAGCCAAGAGCTATGCAAGCAGGCCGGAGAAATAAACTTTGGCCCTGTGCTGACATAGCCAAAGACATCAGTGGGTGGACTTATTTATTCAATAAGCAGAAGGTGAGACAGCAGGTTAAGTCAGAATCATGCACCAGCTCATGCAGCGGAGGATGTGATGGTGCTTTTCTGACTCAAGTACAATGAACACACAGTCTTCCTCCTACTAAAAAGCTGAGGGTTAACAGTCACCGATCGATACTGATTGGGTTAACATCTAAGTACGGCTGTCATTCAGTCAAAGGCAGCGACGGAGACAATCTCTCCTCTGTGCTGGTAACCTGATGCTCTTAAAAACTAGGAGACACATACACACAAAATCAAGCAGACACTGAGGGAGGTGTCACTGTGCCACGTTCCCTTGCTCCAGTATGTAAACGAAGATATGGTTAAACGCAAGTTCATGCCTTTACGGGACTGTTAAATAACACCAGTTCCCGCAGGAATGGAGTCGTCGCGTTGAGTCTGCCGCATGCCACTCTTCACGCCACAGTCTACGATACATGCTTTGTGCCCGAACATGATGTCATTTTTTTTTTTCACCGGGAGCCAGACTAGGAACATGCGGGCTGCCTGTTGCTATGGCAACAGAAGCCGTGCTAATCAACAATTCAGCCAGACACGGCGAGCACAAATCAAGAGACCTTCAAAAGTTACATAAATTCTTACCAAACTATAAAAACAGTACTAACTTTATTGGTAGGGCTGGGTGATACAGCTAAAAATATGACATCTTAATATTTTTTCAACCATTTGAAGATATATAACTTGATATTTATGCGTTTGCTTTCAATTTGCCTTCAAAAAGGTGACTTTAAAATATAAAATACAAAAACAAAACAAAAAAAACTAATCAGTAACAAGGCTTGTTTTACACACTACTAAACTTGTATAAATATATTGTGAATACCTGTCTGGGATAACTGTAAAAGAAAAGAAATCACCTCATCTTGAAAAAAGCATTTCTTAAAATGTTCTTTGACACCAAGCAATTACTCTACCGAGCTATTCATTTCAATAATGCCGGCGTGCTTTTAAAGACTAATGCCATCTAAAGCTGGAGACGCTTGATCAGCAGTGACTCTCTGCATTTTATCGATAGTCTAAATGCAAAGTATTTACTTTAAGTGCACTTAAACGAGTGACCAGGGTGATCAACTGTGGTATCCCTTATTGAAAAGCAACACTGAACATTAGATTTTTTTCCCACTTATATTCATAAGAAGGGGTTGTTTCAGTTCAGTGAAACGAGAGAAAAAAGTTCTAAGCACCTTTTATGAAGCTCTTGAAAAGAGCTTAGAGGAGCCTCTTAATTCTGGTGCCTACAGTCACTTATCAGCACATACTAAAGCAGCACTGAAGAAAAAGCAGGCAAATAGACTGATTAAGTCTGGAGCCGGACCGGGTTGTGGATGGCCTTGCTTTCCAAATAAGATTTTCATAGGAGTAAAACGACAAAATAGAGCTGTTGGAGCTTCAGATTTTAAGGCTGCATTTAGACTGTCAACCAACTCTAATTTGTTAACCTTTATCTGGCAAATATTGTATCTTCTTCCATGTATATGATGTATATAAAATAAAAATGTTATACATCTTTTGAATGTTTCTAAATTAGATATCCGGTCAAATAATAAAATGGGCAGTTAAACCCCATATGCCTGCATAACGGTGGATATATAAATGTGCAACCTTACCATCCGCATAGTAATGCAGCCTAGGATGCCCTATAAAAGTCACTGCTTGTTTAAGTATGAGAGAGCGACTGTGAAATCCATCTGTTGAGATCTTAATGCCTAGAATATTAGCCCACTGGAAACAGATTCCCATCGCAGGTTTTTAGGATCTGTTTAAATGAGAGAAGGGAAGGCAAACCCATCTGCTGCAGAAAAGCTGGTTCAGTCAGCTGTTTAAACCTGTGGGTACAAACGCACTCTGTGACCCCCTAAATGACAGCTGAGAGTTGGGGCTCTTACCTGGAGGGTGGGACAGATACGCCCCGAGCAGTTTTGACCTCTTCTTCTCATATCCTTTCTGAGTGATGTCGCCTGCAAGAGAAAGAGAGCGTCAAAAATGTGCAAATAATCTTATAAACATAAAAAACTAATAAATCACAATCGCCTCTTTGCTTAAGCAGATTATAATACTAAACTGACACCACACCTCCTCTTTTATTCAGGAAATCCATTTTTGGTTTAGAAAACATTTCATGTTTTTTCAGAAAATGGTTAGGTAAGGTGTTTTTGGGCAGATCTTCGAGGAAACCATCCGGACAGTGTGGGTGACGGAGAACACATCCTGCAATGATTAATGTAACAAGG
This sequence comes from Sinocyclocheilus rhinocerous, assembly GCF_001515625.1. Lineage (NCBI taxonomy): Eukaryota > Metazoa > Chordata > Actinopteri > Cypriniformes > Cyprinidae > Sinocyclocheilus > Sinocyclocheilus rhinocerous. The sequence continues at coordinate 94,478 of NW_015664178.1, read as the reverse complement.
TTTTGTGACTTGTCACAAAGCATTAGGCGACTGGGCCGTCACATTTGCACGGAAATGAAGAAAAGATCTGGTGCATAACGAGAGAGTGATGGAGACTCGACAAGTGACAGAATAACTACATGAGAGAGCTACAATGAATCAATAGTTCTGTTACAAAACCTAGCGAGCTGCCTTGCTGTCTACTGCCTACATAGGCAGCTGCCTTTTAAGGTAGAATAATAAATGAAATGAAAACTTATTTCAGACTTTTAATGCCGAAAAACACACAAATAGTGCTCCTCGTGAGCAGAACAAACAAATGATTCCAACTGAGTTTATTTAATGTTAGCATGTTGCTAAGCTAACAACGCAAAACTACTAAAACTACTATATTAAAATATACAGCACAACCACACATAATGTAAAACATGCCATTTTAATTATATACATTTTTTACTGATATTTTTGGTACTTAATAAAATAACAGCATCCATCTATCACACACAAACATAACAGAAAATATGACAATTTCAATTATTATAATGAATTACTTTTATTGAAATAAAAATATAGAAAAAGAAAAACAGTCATATTGTGAAATATTATTACAATTTAAAAGAACTTTTTCTATTTTAATATATTTTAAAATGAAATGTATTCCTTTAATGACAAAGCTGAATTTTCAGCATCATTACTCCAGTCTTCAGTGTCACATGATCCATCAGAAATTATTTTAATATGCTGATTTGGTGGCTCCAGAAATTATTATTAATATTTTTGTGGAAACCGTGATTAATTTTTTCAGGATTTGTTTGATGAATGCAAGTTAAAAGGAACAGCATTTATTTGAAAAAAAAAAAAACTTTTCACAACTTTGGTCAATTTAACGTTTGTTGAATAAAAGTACTAATTTTCATTCTGGGACTGCATTCTCAACGAAGGATATATTCAGTCTCATCTTTGAATAATAAGAAGGCCAAAACGTGGTATCTTAAAAGTCAACATCGTACTGCCTACCTTTTGGGGCGGCCTTCAGAAGATGATGCCTAAAAATACGGTCTAGGTAGGCAGCTCAGTATGTTTCGGAACAAAGCTAATCTCATCCTCCTCACTCTTGATGCCAATATAATTATGTTCCAGCACACTGTATGTGCTACACTGCTGTGATCTAGTGAACATCTACAGTTTAGATCCTTGGAAGGACAGGAAAAAGTGACAGTGAAGGCTGTTTTTCCCTAATGACCTCTTTAACGGCCCAATAAAAATGGCTGGGAGGCTAAAGGCTTGATGAGGAGGAGGATGAAGAAAAGCAGAAGACGAAAAGGAAATTTTTTTTTTTTAAACAGAGACTGGATGATTCATTTCCTCACACCAACTTGCCGCCAATCAAACTGCCTTATGTGGAGGTTTCTGCTCAGGAGATTCATAGCGTTGCCTGTCCTTATCTCGCTTACTTATTCTTTGCTTCGCACACACACACCTTCTCTCTTGCCGTCTTATTCTCTCCTTGTCCTTCCCTGAGGGACGAGTCCCTCATAAATTTTGAAACCTCTGCATAAGTCTGTAACCATTAAAATCAAGAAAAAACAAGTGCAGACGACTCCGCCGTGAAGAGAGTGAAAACGAGGGCAACGGGAATGACAGGCGGCTACCGGACAGTTATCCTCCAGGTGTGCGACTGTTTAATCTGCTGGGGGTGTGACGTTGGCTACATTTCTCGCATACTTGCCAGCTGCCAGCCGAAAACATATCGTACAAAACAAAGAGCAGTTGTCAGACTTGTTGCATACACTGCCATCGCAAATTTTCTGAAAAAATGGAACAGATGTACAAACAAAATCAAGATTTGCATGGAAGATAATATTTGACTAATTAGTGGCGTTTTCTATAGCAATCACTATTATTATAGCTTTTGCCCACAGTTGATTATCTGAACAAACACCTAATATGAAGAAATTAACTTTGGTGCATAATTCAACCCGCTACAATAAACTTATGATGTGTTAGAGGTACTTTTAGTTGTTCTCCATGAGCAATTTGATCTGCAGAAAGAGTGGTATGTACTTCCACGTTTCGGCTGACAGATTTATATGACATTGGACTCCTCTGAAAAAACTGAATAACATCACACACCTCCAAAGACAACAATCATCTCACACAGACAAAAATGAAATGAAGCGGCCAAAATCAACATAGGAAAACCACTCTGCAGATCGACAGGAGAGACAGGCGAACACTGCGGGTCTAAATAATGTTTATCTAATTGAGTTAAAAAGCACAGCAATCAAAACATCTGCACAGGCGACAACACAAATTACTGGAGGCAGCCACATGCCTCATTTTCATTAGCAGAAATCAGGCAGGGTTTAAGATGCGCTAAATAATTAGTTTTAAATGCACAAAAAGAAGTAAATGGAAAAAAATGTAATATATAAGTTTGGGATCTTTTAACGTTTTTTTTTTATTTTTTAAGTCTCTTATGCTCATCGAGGCTGCATTTATTTGATCAAAAACACAGTAACAACAGCAATATTGTGAAATAATATTACAATTTAAAATAACTTTTTTCTATTTTAATATACTTTAAAATATAATTTATTCCTGTGATGGCAAAGCTGAAATTTCATCATCATTACTCCAGTCTTCAGTATGAAATTATCCTTCAGAAATCATTCTAACATGCTGATTTATAATCAATGTTGGAAACAGTTGCGCTGTTTAATATTTTTTGGAACCGGTGATACCTTTTTCAGGATTCTTTGATAAATAAAAAGTTAAAAAAGAACAGCATTTATTCAAAATAGAATTTTTTTGTAACAAAAAAAAGTCTTTACTATCACTTTTTATCAATTTAACATCCTTGCTGAATAAAAGTATTAATCTCTTTCAACAACAACAAAAAAAAGTGCTGACCCCAAATTTTTGAACGGTAGTGTATATTGTTACAAAAGATTTCTATTTTGAATAAATGCTTTTCTTTTTAACTTTTTCCCCCCCATCAAAGAATCCAGAAAAACTCTTCTAATGACACAAAATTTAGGAAATTTAAGTGCATTAAAATCTAAATATTTACAATGCTACTTAATTTTATAATACACCAGCAAAATCATGGCCATTATGCAATGTATTATCCAGCTCTATGACAGACTTGTTCTTGATATAATCATCATAGACTGGAATTGTGGATCCACACTTCTGAAATTCCTTCAAAACAGACTCTGAGCTGAATGTAAAACAGTCCTGTCCTGCAGGCCGAGCTCCAAGAGATCCGATTACCCCATGTGTTTTTGGATGAGCTTACATCTGGATGTGACTGCACTGAAAAAAAAAAAAAAAAAACTTTGATTCTCTTCTCAGTTGAAAAACACTGAGCTAGCCTATGCTATCTTTAAGCAAACACAAGTAACAAAATGGCTTCATTTCACTCAGTAAAAAGTGCAACAACGATGCAATTCTTCGTTTGTCATGAGCGCACAATGTAATTACATGTTACAGGTGCTGCAGCTTATGGCTCACAGAATACAGGAAACCATCCTTTTGCCTTTTCCACAACATAAACGTCTTAATAATGGGCTTATGTGGAAAGAATCTGCCTCTATGGAAATCACAACCTCACAAGCAAAAAATTCTCTTCTATTTATCTAAGAGGATTATGAGCTCGGAGAATATATACAAGTCCTTCATAGACCTTTCTAGGGCCTAGGAGCACGAGCAATGCTACAACTAGTGTTATAGCACAACATCAAAGCTGAAAGAGCTTTTGCATCGATTCATGTAATACAACCCATCTTTAGCTCTAACAAACAGAAGGTTTTTGAACAGTGCAGTGTGAGAAATATGAAGTCACTGGGCTGTGTTCCAAAAAGACAGGATATTTGTGATGTCATTGGTTTCCTATTTGGTGTGAGACAGTATTCCACAGGGATCTAATCAGGCAAAGGGCCGAGGTATCAGATGTGCTGTAATAATCTACTGTACCTGTGTTTGTGTGTGAGGCTGTGTGAAGGGCAAAATGAGCAAGAGCAAATAAAACGTCCCCAGAAAGTTTTTGGAAAGTTAAAACACACTTAAAAATGTATGAATGTCACTCCATTAGATAACAAAATGTCAAAGCCAGTGGCATTTCTTTCAAAGAAAGATAGCACACTTTTCAAGCAAAACATTTCACATAAAGATGTGATGAAAAGTGATAAATTAACAGAATCAATCACTGCTTTATTTAATCAGAAACACAATGTTATTAAGTGTATTTTACTTTCATTTTATTACAAGTAAATAAACCCCCTAAATAAATAAAACACCTTATCAGACAGGCATTAGGACCCGTGCTGCTGCTGCACGGATTACTCTATCGCGCACCAGACACGTCATTCTGTACGTACATTCTCAAATTAAATGTAGTGATCCAAAACAGTGAATCTAATCACCATTCAGGCAAAAGTTCGCTTCAGGAATGGCCACACTGTTGATGTGATCTTATCGCTAGCACACCTTGAGCACGTGTGAGTTACTCGTCTTATCGGCAAGGCATATCGGCCCGATGCCGATGTTAACATTTTAAGCCATTTTCGGCCGATTCCGATAACGTTTCAATAATATCGTGCATCCCTAGAAATTTCACACATAAGTGATAAGTTCTAAAGTTCAAAATTTTGATCAAAGTAAGGATGCACTGATATTAAAACACTGGTCGATAATTATTTTTTACTTTATAATTAATTGTTATGGCCAATGACTAAAAAAATGCTATATTAAATGACCATTTTGTCTAAATAAAAAAAAAAAAAATCAACTCATTTAAATGCAACAAATTAATTACAAGTACAGTACGAAAAATAGACAGCCATTTTGATATTTGCTAATGATTACATTTAACAGTGCTATGAAAATATTAGTGATTTAAAAGATTAACTTTAAGTTAAGAAAATAAAATGCATGTTTAAAGGGCTCCTATTATGCAAAATCCACTTTTACATGGTGTTTGGACAAATGTGTTTTGGTGTGAACACAAGCACCCTACAATGTAGATAAAAATCCACCCACTCCTCATTTTTTAATCCCCTTTAAACCAAGTCAGTCTCACTAGGCCTGCTGTTTTGATTCTCACCGCAGTGTGACGTCACATTGCGTAGGGCCGGGCCACAGGGGATGATTGACAGCCCTGCATTGCTATAGTTTCCGCCCTCAGTGGTTCTACGCTGTCCTCCATTTTCTTCTGCGCTCGAGCAGCTGTAACGTCAACAATGTCTCGCAAGCAATCCCAATTGTGACGAGAGGGGCGGGGCCGAGAGCCGTGGGAACGGAGCGATGCCGGTATAGTAAATGCTAATGCATGACACCTGCGCCACTCACCGGTCTCGAATCCCACGGAGGAGCTCCGGAAGGATAAAAGGAGGAGTGACGACAGTGTTGGACGAGAGAGGACCAGGCCTGGA
>NW_015664178.1:85946-86970 GCF_001515625.1 Sinocyclocheilus rhinocerous | reverse complement strand
TTTTCCTCTCTCCCCTCTCTCGTATCTGTCTCTCCTCATCCTTCCGTCTCCTTTTCTCTCGCCTCGTCTGTCTGTCCTTACCCCCAGGTACGCCGCGGCCGCCGTGATCGGCTCTCCCGGAAGGGGGAGGGGGGGAGTAGAGCGCAGTCTCGGGAGTACCCCCCGGCCTGCGAGGGGCGATGGGGGTATGTGACGAGTGGGGGCAGGGCCGAGAGACGTGGGAACGGAGCGAGGCCGGTGGAGTAATTGATAATGAGCGAAACCTGCACCACTCAACGGTCTCGAGTCCCACGGAGGAGCTCCGGAAGGATAAAAGGAGGAGTGACGACAGTGTTGGACGAGAGAGGACCAGGCCTGGACTTTATTTTGTGTTTTGTGTGCGGCAGTCGTCCGCGAGGGGCTGTCGCTTTACTTTCATTTTGTGTTTGTTTATTTTATTAAAATCTTCTTTAAATGTTTGCCGGTTCCCGTCTCCTTCTTCCCGAACTACGAACTTTGTTACACCAATGGTCTGTGTTTGCATGTAAGAATGAACATAAGAGTCTTCATTTTCTCCCAACATCTGAGCTGCTGAGGACGCAGTGGATTACTTTCATTTTTCAAGGTAATGCGCCTCAAAATCTACCTAAATACGTGTATCACTCCAGACTCCTTTGTGAATGTCATATTGTTATAGTGCTTAGTGTTTTAAGTGTATTTGTGTGCGTACATTAAGTACTTTTTAACTGATAAGTGCCACGCTTGTGAGATTAACTTTATTTGGCGCCGTTCGTAGCGCGGTCGCGCGCCTCAGCGCAGCACGAGCTCTGTAACATTGCGCTGTTTCATCCCATTTTCAGTGCATTTGGCTTCCCATATGTACGGCTGAACCCCGGTTCTCTTGCTCTCAGTTATGTTGTTTCTACCGGCTGTCTATTGCTGTAGATATGCAATGCAGAGAGATGTATACGCGACGCCCTCTTCTGGAGACGGGGCGGGAATATGCAGCTCATTTGCATTTAAAGCGATACACTCCAAAACAGCT
>NW_015664178.1:74657-85471 GCF_001515625.1 Sinocyclocheilus rhinocerous | reverse complement strand
TCCGTGAGGGAGCGGAGGAGTCGCCGCCGTTCGCCTGAGGCCGGAGCCTGCTGCCATCCGCCATGATGGGGAGGAGCAGGGAACGGGGGACTCGCTGCCGGCTGCCCTCAATAGGAGGAGCCATCGCTGTCCGCCAGGAGGCGGAGGAGCATCGGGCCACCCACCAAAGATGTCCATTACCATCACATGGCACCGTAAGTGAGAGCCTCTCAGCTGGTTGAGGACCAAGCGGCAGTGTGTCTGGGAACCGGACCGATAATTTTTTTTTCTTTTCCTCTCTCCCCTCTCTCGTATCTGTCTCTCCTCATCCTTCCGTCTCCTTTTCTCTCGCCTCGTCTGTCTGTCCTTACCCCCAGGTACGCCGCGGCCGCCGTGATCGGCTCCCCCGGAGGGGGGAGGGGGGGAGTAGAGCGCCGTCTCGGGAGTACCCCCCGGCCTGCGAGGGGCGATGGGGGTATGTGACGAGTGGGGGCAGGGCCGAGAGACGTGGGAACGGAGCGAGGCCGGTGGAGTAATTGATAATGAGCGACACTTGCACCACTCACCGGTCTCGAGTCCCACGGAGGAGCTCCGGAGGGATAAAAGGAGGAGTTATGACAGTGAAAGACGAGAGAGGACCAGGCCTGGACTTTATTTTGTGTTTTGTGTGCAGCAGTCGTCCGCGAGGGGCTGTCGCTTTACTTTCATTTTGTGTTTGTTTATTTTATTAAAATCTTCTTTAAATGTTTGCCGGTTCCCGTCTCCTTCTTCCCGAACTACGAACTTTGTTACACCAATGGTCTGTGTTTGCATGTAAGAATGAACATAAGAGTCTTCATTTTCTCCCAACATCTGAGCTGCTGAGGACGCAGTGGATTACTTTCATTTTTCAAGGTAATGCGCCTCAAAATCTACCTAAATACGTGTATCACTCCAGACTCCTTTGTGAATGTCATATTGTTATAGTGCTTAGTGTTTTAAGTGTATTTGTGTGCGTACATTAAGTACTTTTTAACTGATAAGTGCCACGCTTGTGAGATTAACTTTATTTGGCGCCGTTCGTAGCGCGGTCGCGCGCCTCAGCGCAGCACGAGCTCTGTAACATTGCGCTGTTTCATCCCATTTTCAGTGCATTTGGCTTCCCATATGTACGGCTGAACCCCGGTTCTCTTGCTCTCAGTTATGTTGTTTCTACCGGCTGTCTATTGCTGTAGATATGCAATGCAGAGAGATGTATACGCGACGCGAAGAGCGAATCATGCTTGAAGATACAAAAGCAGCACTGCAGGATCTGGAGAAAGTCACTGTGCTGTTCCGCCCACTGGAGAACGAGTGCCTCGTCCCAAGTATGACACCACACCACATATATTAACACAAACACATCGAGTAATAGCTTGTCAATCACAATGCCAACAGAAAAATACATGTGTATATGTATATACAGTATGTGTACATATATATATATATATATGTGTGTGCATCCCTAACGTAAATTCAGACATTTTAAGTGTCCAAACACATTTTGGGGCCACTGTACAAAGATCCTCAGAGCAAAAGCACATTTTTTTTAAAACACTTCACTTCCAAACTCCTTGACCCTCCCAAATGACATCACTCTTTATATTTACACATCAACTGCCTGGTCACCCACAACCATCCCATAGTGCACGTCAAAAAGTAACAATGAGCTATGTGTTTTACCCCTGAACAGCTGAACACGGATCAAATTACTAAACAAAAGGGTGCGCCTGAAGGGCTAACTGCTATTTCTGACAGTTAAATCCGTTGTCTGATGCGGAAACAACGCAGTCAACATGTTTTTCTTTGCCTGTACATCCTCATGGGAGGGGGGATATCAGAAAACTGCTGAGCCATGGTCTCTCCAGCACGCTGGTAATGAACCTCCCAATCAATGAGAGTTTTACTCAACTGACACAAACCTCTCAAATAAAACAAACACATGGAAAATTCACTTGTGGGAATGAAGGCCAGTCGGATCTTTGAAACTCCTACAAGGCTAGGTATTCGAGACATGTAAAAGCCTCATTGCTCTGTTGAAGGTACATTAGCACTCGGCCTTGCCCCGGCAACTCGATGAATAAACCATACTTAAATTGAAATATGTCTTTCTCTAGAGGAAATACTGTTCCCCTGACCCCTTTGTAGAAGCTCGGCGATAAGGCCGCAAAAACTGTACTACCGAGAGAGAGGTGTCGATATCAACAAGCACTGCAAACATTAAAAAAAAGATAACAGGAAGTGCAGCACATTGACAGGAAATGCCAATGTGAATGGTTTCAGCTGCGATAGACCTTATCTGATCAGATACATCAGGACTGTTTTTCCCAACAGAATCATCCAGAGGACACAACAAATAATCAGAACATAAAAATAAAGGCTAAAAGACTGTCGAAAAGCAGGTTTTTTTATTGTATTACAGGGAACTGGCTCATATTACCACGTTTATTCAGGTTTAATTTTCACAACGATAAACGCATCACTTGAGGTGATGGAACACTTGTAGTCATGGGAGATCAGGTAACTATGGTGACTGGAGGAGAAAGTGAGAGTCAGCAAACACCCGAGTGATAATTCTCCATTAGTCTCACAGATTACTGAATCCACAGAGGCCTTGGCGAAAGCTCATGCAAGACTTGTTTTCCGGAACACATCTTCATACCATCTAAATGTTAACGGAGGAAATTGAACCAGCATGATTTCATGCAGCAGTTCAGTGGAGCAGGAGCCTGAAGGCCCGTTCACACCAAGCACGATAACTATAAAGATAATGATAAAGATATAGTTCTAAAAATTGTTCTCAATATTAAAGAATAGCATAGTTCACACCACAACTATAACGATAACGACACAGAGGAACGATATCGCTGTGATCACTTTCAAAATGATTTTTTTTCCAGCTGATGAACAATAAATTCTGACAGCCAATCAGTATCCATCCTGCTGTAACGAGCTCAAGAATTTAAAGCGGCAGACGCATGTGCGCTTAGAATAAACAGACGATATCGTTCGCTGGTGTGGATGCTAATATCGTTATCTTTATAGTTATCGTTTTTGGTGTGAAGGGGGCTTGATACTCTGATTTTCATTATATTGAGCAGGACAGGTTGTTGTTTAACTTTATAATTTCCTTGTACTGTGACAAGATTGAAAACTTGTCTAAATTAGATTAAAATCTCATATGGTAACATTACACACAGTAGTGGAGGTGGTGGTGCTCATTTGGGTGACAAAGGTTTGAATCGAGCCTGTGTGCACATCAGTGGAAAGGGAAGAGCAAGTTTAAAGAGCAAGATAGAAGTGGAGTTGCACTATATTGTCCACTGATAAATGTAGGGCTGCAACAACTAATCGATAAAATAGATTATTATCGATTATGAAAATCATCGACAACGATTCTCATTATCGATTAATCGGGTCTGCCCACAGTGCACGTCCAACGGAGTTTACATACTTGTCCAACTTCAGCCGGTCGCGTCAAATTAAAGCACTGAATTACTTATTTCTATGGACATAATGCATCTAAAATAGTGGAGGAAACAGAATGAGATGCTGCAAGAGAGTTACGTGATCCAAGATGCCCAAAACATGAGAATTCTTTATTTTAAGCTTTAAGCTAATGCATTAGCATAATGGCTTGCCCTGTCAGGCACTTCAACAGATGCGTGTGCGTCCTCAGCGCAAAAAACCTTTCAGTTAACGGTCATATCTTTATGTATAAATGTCACAAATTCACACAAGCATTTCCATTTTTGCATAAAGGTCCGTCCTGACAGTCTGTGTTAAATTTTAATCTTTACTGAATGAGCGCCAGCGCGTGCACGCGTGTCAGGCAGACAGAAAAAAGAGACAATTAATAATCAGCGCAAAAACATTTATTGTGCTGAAATATCTGTTGTTGAAAGTTAAATTAAGGTTTAAAGGTCCTATTCGGAATCCATGAGTTTCATCACTGAGGTGATAAGTAAATTTATTTTTACTATGGCTATGGCGTGACTGTGGTCAAATGAACGTGTGTTCCTGCAGAACATTGCTCTTACCTAATGGTTACCACTGAGTTTGTGATTTTATTTGTCTTTATCATCTTTATTATTATTTAATTTTTTTATGCAGAGATTTAAACTATATTCACTATATACAATGCTTAACAAATTTATTAAAACAAATTTATGTAAGGTTTTTAACAAATTATGGTTTGTGCCACTGCTGCTCTAAACTAACAGTACTGGTGATTACCAAAATCATTTTTTAGCTTTCTGTATGGGTTAGTCCTCCAATATGCATAAGCTCTTTAGTAACAGTAGTAGGCTGTTTCTAATGCTATAATATAATTATTGCTGTTATCTATGAAAGAAAGGCAGAGAGCTTTATAGTGTTTTTTTTTTCAGATACCCAATTATAGTCAAAAAGTACCTAAACAATGCCAGCAAGAATGCAAGCTATGAAGGGCATAGGAGGCAATTTTTGTTATGTGAATAAATAAAAGTATTTAGTTATAAATAAATGACAATAAAAAATTTTTTATTTAAACAATTTTTTGACAGATTCCTAAAATTCCTAAATGGTGTTTTCTCTTTATTATGGCAGGTGGTCTAATAAATTGTTAAGCACTGTATGTTTTCATAGCATTCAGTTGGAACGTTTGTTTTAAGGACATTGGGCAGAATGTGGAATAGTGTGTTTTTGTCAATAAAATTAAAAAAAGAAAATGGTTCGTTTTTAATCCGATTAATCGAAAAAATAATCGACCAACTAATCGATTATCAAAATAATCGTTAGTTGCAGCCCTAGATAAATGTATTACCTGTGTATAGTCCACCAATAAATGGGCGATACAAAAATTCTGTACTATTTGGTCTAAATAAATTAACTATAAAATAGTACAAACTAAAATCAACCATTATAAAAAAACAATACATCAGTACCAAATAGTTAATAAACTTTTTAAGTTTACATGATCCCAGCTAGGTGTCCCCCTCGGTCCGTTCGCGATCGCGTTCCGGGGGTGGGGGTGGGGTGGGGTTTGGTTTTCCATCTCGGTCCGTTTGCCGCGGGGCCCGGTGCGACCGCACCAGTTGCACCCCCCTAAGGACGGCCCTGCCCGTAGGATGTCTTGAGGGTGAGTAAATCATGGGGTAATTTTCATTTTTGGGTGAACTATTCCTTTAAAGTTCCCATACATATGGAACAGTTGCTATCATCACCACATCCATGACCTGAAGAGAACTGCTAATCACTAAGAGTGAGTGCTATTTGGATGGAAACCCTTTTGTCCACTCGACTAATAAAGACACAGTGCTTCATTTATCCTGCTGCCGGACAACCTGATGCTCTGTTGAGTGATTTGCTGGCTTTGGAACAGAGGCATATGAAATAACAATCAGTCCCAGTTCACTGTTGGAGCTCTAAACACAGATGTGGCAAGAAAAAAAAGACCAAAAGACTTACCACATCCCACATGCTAGACTCTTTCAAATGCACTCCTAAAGGTACCGTATGTGAAAATTAAAAATGAAATAACAGATCAGTGGGAGTAAGTGGGTCCAATTCAATTAACCAAAACCCCAAAATCCACTACTTTTCAAAACCCCCTCATATTTAGCCACTACAAAAGCTAAACATTTGCATATTACACTTAATGTACTTTAAAAAGAAGTGGTTTGGATGGAGCCACTAGCCGTTTGGGGGTTAATAAAGTGGTCTGGCCCTGTTTAAAGCTTTTTTAAATCTGGGTCCACTGAGTCACTCCACTACAGCATAAATCCACAGCCTAAAGCTCTTACTCTACATACTGTACCATTCAGCTCAGTATCAGAGCTTAACACTCAGCTCAGGGTCAAAGAGAATAACTTAGCTTAGAATCAGACTCTAATAATCAACTTAAGAGTAAGGCTGGAGCATTCAAATAAGAGGTAGTCTGCAACAACCAATACGAGTACCAGGATGGAATCCTTAAAGGGGTTTAAAAAAACACATTATTTTCCACATACTGTACATTATTGTTTCTCCTCTATGCCCCGCCTTTCTGAAACGCGTTGATTTTTACCAAGCTCATTGGTCTGAAAAGCGTGGTGTGCTGTGATTGGCCAGCTATCCAGTGCGTTGTGATTGGCCGAATTCCTCAAGCGTGTGACGGAAATGTTACGCCCCTTACCATACTGTGATGGAGCGACGAGACAAAAACATTAAAACCCATTACAAACGAGGCATTTGTTGCATCCAGTGGGGACATAATTACGGATTATAATGACTTATACTGTATTTTTGCATCGCACCACGTAAACATAAAACCATGTCTGCATTTGTGATCGGAGAAATGACAAACAAGCGCTACTCTACACAGCTCAAAACTTGCGTTTGAATCATCAGTGGCAAATCCTTTAGTTTGAATGAAAACGTACTTACAGTCTGTGAGTCAGAACAGCCGGCATTGTAGTCTACTCTACCAGGATCAGGAAACAGTCCTCCATAAAATGTGCTGCACACTAGGGCTGTGCGATTTGGGGGAAAATATCAAATTGCGATTTTTTTGACATATTGAGTTTCGCTTTCACAACGAAACACAGTGTCACACACGGCGGCCTTGAGTGAGTGGCGGACGGCGGATTCGACGAAGGGGTGGCCGGTGGACAGATCTTCTTTATGCACCAAGAGCTTGTAACACTTCAAAGAGAAAGGAAAAATTGAAATCGCATCATATCAAGTCAGACTGTAATAATCAACTCAGACTATAATAATAAACTAAGAACCAGGCTGTAATGATTAGATCAAACTCATATTGGCATAAACCAATTCAGAGTCAGATTAAAGATGGACTGGTATTAAAATTCTAGCCAATGCTGATAATTATTTTAATGTCAAGGTCAAAACCAGATAAACTGTAGATATTAACATCTATATACATTAAATTGTGACACTTTAAATTAATGATCAGTGACAGTAAAGTGACATTAAAGACATTTATAATGTCACAAAAGATTTCTATTCCAAATAAATCCTGTTCTTTTGAACGTTATATTCATCAAATCCTGAAAAAAATGCATAATAATTAAGAAAAAAATAATAATAATTATGCATTTTCATAATTAGCAATATTAACAAATGTTTCTTGAGCAGCAACTCAGCATATTAGAATGATTTCTAAAGGATCATTTAACATTTTAAAATATATTAATATAGAAAACAATTTTGATTTTGAGTAATAATATTTGACAGTATTACGGTTTTTACTGTACTTTTGATCAAATAAGTGGTGAGCTTAAAAGACTTTTCAAAAACATTTTTAAAAAATCTTAGAGAATATCCATAATTTAAATATTTTAAAACATATATTTAAAAATCTACCATTTATATATTAAATTAAATACTAGTTACATTTTTTTTTTTTTAAATACAGCAAATAAACAGCAGTTTTACATTTTGTATTTAGGCATCACAACATCCACTAAAAATGTTATAATTTTTAAATAATTTAATAACATTTTTCATGTTTAATATTCAATAACAATAAATATTTAAAAAATCTCTAACATTGGCAGATATCCAATATGGCACAGATATATTGTGCATCCATAAATCTGTAATAATCGAATCTGACACATTCATAAATCTGTAATATTCAACTGAGGATCATCAGACCATAATGATCAGCCCAGGTTTGCATCTGTTATCAGTGGAAAGAAGCAGAGCTGAAATGTTGCCACCTGTTTATTAGCATCTGTCTGTGACAGCGTGGGAAGGAAGGAGAGCGACTGCCATCTCAATGTGCTCGACCTTGCACAAGAACCTGCTCTCATTAAAATAGACAGGACATGATCCCAGCTAGCCGTTCCCCTGGGCTCAACAAGACTGTCGATGAGAACGCGAGACCCCTGTGGACCCGAATGCACACACACCGAAGAGAGGCGTAACAGAAACGTGCAGCTTCAACCAAGAGTGTCACAATAACTGTCAGTGACTGTCACTCTCCCTTGGTTTCGCATGTACTTTTGGTTGATTGTGAACAAGTTAATTTAATTAACAACAAGTAGGGACGGATATTAACATTTCAATACATAACATACGCAAAAAATTGTAGATTCTTTTTTAGTCGGTGTTGTCTTCACATGCAATGTTTTCAAATGGCCCTTTCAACACCGTTGTGGACAGGTGAGTGTGTATTTGTAATTTCCAGAACTGGTTCTAAGGAAAAACCTTCCTCTTTGTAAACATTTTGGCTTTTTTTCAGGGAGATGGGGGTCATGCCTGATGCTCATTTACATTTAGATTAGCTGATTCAAATGATAGACTCCCCAAGGTGGGCCTTTCCAAAATCTCTTTTACTCTGAGGAGAATCCAGACCAACCATGTCAATGGCTGCCACATCGATAAGATGACAGGAATAACTCGATCCAAATCCTGTTCTGTGTGGTGAATTACACAGGCAGCTGTGGCCACAGAACAGATGAAAGTTCAGAGAAACTATAAACCCCTGCTACGATATCACGTTTGACAATATCAGCATTCAGATGACTTGAAAAGTCCTCATCAGCTGAACCGAATGAGGTCTCTCCATATGATCTCAAACTGTGACACAAAAAATAAACCGATTTAAAGATGAAGTGTGTCACTTCTGTGTCAACAACGGAATAGCAAAAAATAAAAAACAGTCCTTTCTGTCTGCCAGTGGTTGTAGCTGAATGTAACTGGTCTTGTCTTTTCTTTGCAATTACAATAAATGGGAACTGGAGTGATGCTTCAAAAAATGATGCAAAAGCATCATTAAAGTAGCATGTATGACTTGAAATTTTAGTCATTATTCACTAACAATCTGCCTGTGTAATTCATGAGAACTAGTGAACAAATCATTTTTCTGAGTCAGATATTTTCAATCAATCAGTTGATTGAGTTCAGTTCGCAAAAAATATAAATTCCCAATTCATACTGATCTGGTTGTGATTCAACTCCTTGACTCAATTGGTTGCAGTGATTCTCGAGTTAACAGCCAACTGGTGTGGAAGGCTATCAATGAATAACAAATTCAATTATTTAAAAACAGAATCAGGGAGTTGAATTTAAGAACAGAGATTTGTGGATGAATTATTCAGACAACATTTTGTGAATGGAATCAATTGATTTACTGAAAAGATCCCATTCAAAAGAACGATTCTTTCACAAATCACACATTGCTACATCTCTAATGGGCAAGCAAGCAGATTTTCAAAGAATAACGACTTAAATTTCTCAATTTCATTTGTTTCTCCCACAAAGCTCGTTTGGCTTCAGAAGACAGTTGTAGCACAGAAGTTCAATTTTGTGTGCCTTCTTGAACCTTGAAACCAATAATATATCAATAACAATACGCCAATAAATATTTTAATCTTACTGCAAATTGCCTATAAATGGCAGATATTAAAATTACTATTGCTATTTTGTAGAAATTAAATAAAACAAAATAAAATCAATCGTTTTAAATGATGCAAGGGACTTTAAGCACGAAAACATTATAATTAACAATTTACTGTGATTCCTTGGACAAAAACCAGCTACTAGATTCTTCAAATTACATTTGAATGTTAAATAATTCAGGTTTGGAACAACTTGAGGATAATAACAAAAGAAGTTAATAAATAATGACAGAATTGGATAGGATAAAGTAAGTATTACAATTGAACAAATTACACAGATTACCTTATAGTAAAAAAAAAATGCTGCCTATATAATGCACAAAGTTTTCATAGCAGCATATAGTGGAGACAGACTGTCTAGCAATATGTGTCCATGTGCTTTTGCACTGGAACCCTCAGTCGACAGCTTGCATGGCTCTATCACAGCACAGGGGTAATCACACTGAGTGCATTCACAAATCACTTCATGCCATTATTTGAGGTCTTAGTTTCGAATTCCATCTCTGTGTCTCTTTTTGCAAATGCTCCGACGTAAATCAGCAGGCCTACAAACAGAAGCTTTTAAGAAGGCGGTTCTATTCTGGACATATCGCCGTGACACATGATCAATTAGAAAAGAACTGCGAACACTTTGGGGATTCCATCCCACCCGCCCCCTCTCCCCGTCATGGGTCAGTGAGTGGTCCGTTGGCACAGAGAACCCATGTGCTTTTAGTCAGGCCTTTATAAACCTGACTCCCTGAATGCCATAGTGCGCTGGATTCTATTCAATCAAATGAAAACGCATAACCGAGAAGATTAATTCACTTCAGCCTTTGCGTTTGTCAAACTCACAGGAACAACTTTAAGAGCTCAATCTTCTTTTCAGTCGAGGAAAATAAATAAATAAATGTTAGACTTAAGCAGTCTGTTAGGAGGACTATGCTTGACAGGGGCAACAATTGTAGTCACCATTAGGACTCTAATAAAACCATTAATGTCAATTTTGTTGCGTTATAGATCAGCTGAGCAGGCGGCGGATTCAGACGGGAGTTAAAGCTCACAGGACAAGAGCAAACAAGACCATGACTAGTTATCGGCAGGTCTGTCATGATGCATTAGGAGAGGACACCTTCTTTCAAACCTCATTACAATGTGAAAATGATCATAAAAAATGGTCTTCAGCTTGAGAGCTTTTCAGTAAAATCTGAAATGAACTATAACAAGGAGTGAAAAATTTAAGGGGGTCTGAATACTTTCCGTACCCACTGTACAATTAAAACTAAAGATCAAGCTCAATCAACAAGAAATTGGATTTTGAATAACCCTTAAAGCGATAGTTCATGCAAAAATGAAAATTCTGCAATCATTTACTCATGTCTTCCAAACCTTCTTCTGTGAAACACACACACACACACACAAAAAGATACTTTGAAAAATGTTTTTTTTTTT
>NW_015664178.1:71994-74647 GCF_001515625.1 Sinocyclocheilus rhinocerous | reverse complement strand
TAAAGTCAAAGGGGTTTGGAAGACTGTTTCTGGCAGGGAATAAAAATAAAAAAAAGCTAATTGGGTTTTTTTTTTTTTTTTTAATCTCACAATTCAGACTTTGTTCCTCTGAATTCTGAGATATAAACTAAGAAATGCAAATGTTAGCTCGCAATTTCAAAATGTAAACTCACAATTCTAAGAAGTCTGCATTGTGAGATTATTATTTTTTTATTTTATTTATTTTACTCTGTGGCAAAAACAAAAAACATTATATATATACTGTATATATATCACAAATGTGTTTGAGCCAAAATTGCGAGATATTAACACATTTGCGATATACACACTCTGTGGTGTTTACATCGCCACAATGATGAAATTGCAAGAAAAATGTCTGGATTGTGAGGAAAAAAGCCAGAATTGGGAGAAAAAAAAGTCACCCCTTGTAAGTAGTAATAACCAGAGTAATTTTGGACCCCACTGATTTTCATTTTATAGACAAAAACGTTGTATAAAATATTACATCAAAATTTTTGTAGTGAACTATCCCTTTAAGGCAAAGATTAAACTATGAATTGCTAATAAATCATAATACGGGTACAGTACATTTGTGTAGGTCTTTAAAGAGACACGCAGACCTGAACAAGCAGGACAAAAGAGAAGTTGGTTTTTGTTTTCTTCAAGGACGTGACTTTAAAAAGATGTTCTAGTGATGTAACCTCAGAAACAGCAGGTGAATGTGTCATGTTGTTTTATGAATTACAGAATGATATAACAATAAAATGGTTATTTACACTCAGCAGACTAAACTATAATAGAGTCTGGCACGCCAGACCCCCCCCTCCTCACCAAACAAGTGAGTTCAAACCCCCATTTGGATAAAAGTCAACATTCATTTTATTCCCGCCAACGCTCTTTGTCACCAAACAAATGACTCCAGGAGTACAACAGAGCTCTAATGGGTGAGGGGGAACATCAGGTGAGGATATTTCTGTCAGTGTGAAGGGTCTGCGAGGTGAGAGCTAATCAAAGACAGAAAAATAATAATATGACAAGCCGGACCATTATGAGAGCCAGGGATGAGGAAAAGGTCAGGCATTCGCTCACAGCAGGAGGGCTGTGGAGGAGGGGAATCAAAGTGATAAGTGGACGCAACTGGCCCATTCTTCAACTACGGACACTTTGGCCCTCTGGACTTTTAGAAATGAAACCTTAAAATACACTTTTATTTACTTTGGCTACGAACGATGTCAGTAAATATACAATGCATGTATTTATACTGTACATAAATATGCATGCATTCAGTCTTTTTCTGAACCAATGTAATTTCCACCTCATCTCAAATTACAGTATGTTTTGTTTATGCCAGGAAATGACATAAAATTAAACATTTATGGAATAAAATGGCAGACTCAAGGTGTGGTCTCATTAAAATTGGTGGGCAAAAAGTTCCATTCTTTATTGTCAATACTGAAATCTGCGTGGGGAAATCTTTCACCGAATTTCCTGATTGTGTGGATTCCTAATGTAATTGGAAATGGCCTTCGTCCACGACAATCCACTGAACGGTAAAAGTGACTGCACTACAAGGCTAATTTCATAGCTACCATTTTATAATTATATTTTATACATAGTTATATAATTTTTATATTTTATAAATAATATTTTTATATTTTTTTGGAGAATTTTACAAAATTACAGCTTGATTGTAAATAACGCACCTTGATTTTTTCCTTGTTTTATGACCCATTTTTCATATTCAGCATGCTTTCCACCAACACTTTTGTCTCCTTGGTAAACAAGCACACTAACTTTTAATAAAACTTCATTATAGGGGAAAAATTTGGATTGTAACGAGGTTGAAATGATGTGGGACAGATGCAATTTGTGTAAAAATTATTTTCACACAAGCAGTAGTAATCAGATTTATGCTTACTTGTTGTGTAGATATATTGTTGTTTACAAATTTGTACAAATTATTTTAAAAAGTAAAATCTTTATTCTACTCATTGGTTAGAAACAAATGTAATATTTAATATTTTCATGATTGTACAATTTTTTACTTTAAGACTGAAAGTCTAAGTCTGGGTCTTTTTTCAAGAGTAAAATATTAAAATAATATGGATAAAAAGCATTTTTAAATCTTCCAGAGAGTTATAATCTAGACCAGAATCTAGGTTAAGCTAGAGTTTTAACATATCCAAAGAGTTAATGACCTTCATACAAAATAGTTTAAAAATAATTGAAATCTGTTTCATTATTAACAACTGAGATATAAAAGTCCCCTAAGCGGAGGAAACGTAACAAAGGCATGCCTTGAGTGAGAGCGAGTGACGAAGAGGGGGAATAAAAGAAGATCGAGGTCTTTTCATGATGGAGGGCTGGCGACATCAAAGCCCTCCTTAAGTTGCCATGGAGATGCCTGTTACCATCTTGGATTGCTTCTATCACAGCTGGCTCTAATATGTGCTGGATGAACAAGAGCAGACCATCAGATGACGGTTCGAACCATGAGACAGGTACTCATCCTTCTCACTAGGGTTGTGATGGTGAGGAAATTTTCCCACCAGTTAATCGACGTGTGACAACACCGATAATACCGGTATCACCGCGGGGGCAGGGGCGTTTCCTCTTTTCCTCGCGTTCCTTCGCTTTTAAATAGCTTGCAAAA
>NW_015664178.1:66646-71418 GCF_001515625.1 Sinocyclocheilus rhinocerous | reverse complement strand
TTCCCTCTTTTCCTTCGCTTTTAAATAGCTTGTAAAAGCGGTGTGCGCAGCGGATTTTCACTTTCAAATAGCGCCAATTCGGCATAAAGCAATTGTTAATTTTTAGTTCGTTTGAATTTTCCCTCTTTTCCTCTCTTTCCTTCGCTTTTAAATAGCTTAAAAGCACCGTTCGCATTTTACTTTCACTTTCGAATTAGTGGCAGTTCGGCGTCTATTGCTTGAATGCAACAACAAAATACAACGTCAAACTCACTTTAGCTTATATATAAAATAGGGATGCACCGATACCGATACTGGTATCGGTATCGGGCCCGATACTGGCCTCCTGTACTCGTACTCGTACTCACTTAGGTATACAAAACTGGAAATAGGCTAAGTAAACATGTGTATAATATATAACCAAATAAATAAGAAACGTAGAAAGTTTATTAGCAAAACGAATAAGAAAGCTTGGAGGCACGACATACACCTTGATGTCAAATAAAATAAATAAATTACACAAAGTTTAAATAAAGTAAAAATCATCAAACACTGTGGACCCAATTAAATAAGAAACGAATGTTTAAAAAAAACTTCCAAAATCACCTTAGGTAAACGGCAAAAGTCAACAGGCTTTTCAAAATCCAAAATACTGCCAAACAGGTGCTTTTGCATTTAGTTTCGAAACTAAATCATCCGCGATCGTCTTGTCTGTCTCACCCCACTCTTCTTGTCAGTCAGCTCGACTCACTCTCCTCACTGGATAAATTAAATCTGATCTGTGATGCGACTGTCGTTCGGCACGCTGCATTGAGCAGCCGCGTTCAGTTTTTAATTGTAGTGTCTGTTCTTTTACTGAACTAAATGATTTTTATTACTATAAAAAAATCAAAACGACGGTGGGGGTCGGTGCTGTGGTGGGCAAGTGACATAACCGGTGTTGCGACTTAACAACGGTATCACCGTCAGCACCGTCTATCGTGGCAAGCCTACTTCTCACCGCTAGAATCAGGACGACTGTCTCCTACTCTAAAACACTCTGTGGAATGACAATATTTGAAAACCACAGAGAATCTGGTATTCAATACACCTTAGTCTGGTTAGACGCCATACTGGACTTAACACCAGTGAAAACGAGGCTGTTAGGGACAAACTCACATTGCTTGCAATGGCAATGGCAAGCACTGTATAAATGTCCCAGATCACATAATTTTGGGAGAAACTCATAACTTTCATTATAAGTTTTCTTAAGTATGGAGTTTTGTCTACTTTCTTTCCTGGAAAGACGTTTGGTCCACTGAACGGTCAGTATGTACAACAGTACAATCCTCATATGTCTCAAAGCCTAGTTTGACTAAGTTTGACTCTGACTAAGGTCTATACACCATGTTGACCTAACTAAATCTAAATAGGAACTTCACAATGACGTCCACTATCCTTCATCATATAATCAAATTCCAATTAAACAGATCTTTTTCTTAATCTTTTAAATAAGAGTTTGATGTATTAATTTCAGAACTCAAAACTTCCTCCTCAGTCCAAAAAGTCATATATTTAAAACAAAGCAACAGAAACGGCTATAGTTCCAAAATTGTTTATCCACAAAAAACTTTTTCTGTTCCAAGGGTCAAAACTAAAAATAGTCATGAAAAATTAAATATAAAATTTTAGGCACAAGAAACCTTATAATTTTAAGTGGACCTTGAAGGAAAAAAATTGGATAAAAAAATATTTATTTAATTAAAATTACTGTGCAAATCCTAACCCTACAATAAAACATCTGGTATTTTTTATTGAACAAAGACATTTAAGTAAGGAAGCACAGATATTAAAATTTAGGCAAAATTAAGCCAATAATTATTCTCACGTTATGACCTATAAACAATAAATTACCTATAGTAAAATGATTATATACTATTTTGCCTAAATAAATCAAACAAAAAACACTACAAACTAAAATCAATAATGTAAATGTGACAAGTTTAGGAATTTAGGTATCAAAATATTTATAATGTACAGTATGAAAGATATTAATTTTAAGATTTACTCAAGATTAAATTTAACAGTGTTATTAAATTATTAATGTATTCTAAAATAGCATATGTTGAAAAAATATTAATGGTTTTAAACATTAAGTGAGCATTAGATGCTGGCAAAGGTAATCTAAATGAAAAATAAGAGAAATGAGCAATTACCTATTACACATAATTAAATATTCAATATAGACTGATACCAAAATTAAATTTTGTGTTGTTTTCAAAACATAGCTAGGTCAGAATCACACACAATCCTCATCTTGTCATATCAGAGCTAGCTAATTAAGCTAACAGAGTCTTTTCAGCCCCTAATTACACTGTGCAAATGAACACGCCGCTGATAGCTGTCAATCAACAGGTGTAAACAGCTTCAGTAAATCAAGAGGATTGCTCTTCAATTCACTTACTGACTGCAGCGAGGAGGACAGTCTCAGCCGTCGCACGGATACAGGGTGACCTTGACAGGCTTTAGCTGAAGCCTGCAGGCCCCGCTGATCCTCTGAGCGGCTCAAACACACAAACAGCAAACGCTCGACGTGAAAACACATAGTGAATATGAAAATGCTCTGCTCTCTGAGGGTCTCAGTATCCATGGTGAATCAGAGCATTACCTAACTCCCTCTGAAGTAGGCTGACGGAGTCTGAGCTGCATCAACCGTCTGAAATCGCCAACTGCACAGCACGTGGAATATTAATCGCCTCACCCTCCGTGACGTGATGGACGTGGATGCTGCATGTCAAAAACATGAGCACACAAAGGCAAACCCTGTGCCATGATGATCAGAGTCATACCTGCTGAAAAGACCAGTGAAGCTGGACATCAGCATATGCTGTGTTTTGCATGCTAGCGTCCTCTTAAAAAAATCTGGAAAAGGGTTTACTGAACACATAATTTTTTTCCATGTCTAATATGGAATAATACAATAATTATTTTTATTTTAATAAAGCCTGTATTCATTATATTGGCCTACATCAGGGGTGCCCAAACTCGGTCCTGGAGGGCCGGTGTCCTGCAGAGTTTAGCTCCAACTTGCCTCAACACACCTGCCTTTAAGTTTCTAGTATGCCTAGTAAGAGCTTGATTAGCTGGTTCAGGTGTGTTTAATTGGGGTTGGAGCTAAACTCTTCTGGACACCGGCCCTCCAGAACCGAGTTTGGGCACCCCTGGACTACATAATACAGTATGGTTTGGTGGGGGTAATATTTTTTTATGGAATAATGTTTTTGAAATGTCTCTAATGCTCACCAAAGGCTGCATTTATTTGATAAAAAAATACAGTAAATATTATTACAATTTAAAGTAACGTTTTTCTATTTTAATATAATGTAAAATTTAATTTATTTCTGTAATAACAAAGCTGAATTTTCAGCATCATTACTCCAGTCTTCAGTGTCACATGATCCTTCAGAAATCATTCTAATATGCTGCTCAAGAAACATTTCTTATTTTTATCAATAATGAAAACAGTTGTGCTGCTTAATATCTTTGTGGAAACTGTGATATATTTTTCAGGAAACTTTCATGAATAGAAAGTTCAAAAGAATAGCATTCATTTGAAATTGCTCCCTACATAAATGTCTTTACTGTCAATTGTGATCAATTTAATGCATCCTGGCTGAATAAAAGTTTGCTTATTTCTTTTTTTTTTTTATGTTTGTTTGTTTGTTTGTGTGTGTGTTATTTACAGATATTTACATTTATTACAGATTGTAGATTCTTTATATAATCTGTGCATTTCTTTCATCTGTTGAACAGAAAATATATTTTTAAAAAACGTTTTTGTCAATACAATTAAAAAAGTTAATGGGATCCAATGTTGTTAGAGACCTCACTGACTTTCATTGTATGGACAAAAACAGTTCTTCAAAACATCTTTTATATTTTGGAGAATTTTCTTTCATGTTTTTGACAGAATTTTCAAATATCTTTTTAAAAGTCTTTAAAAGGGATAGTTCACCAAAAAATGTAAATTACCCCATGATTTGAAGGCCTACGTCATCCACTGAAACTCCACTCTCTTGTGAAAGAACGTACAACAGTTAGCGGAAGCTAGAGATTATGGTTTATAAAGTTTTAAATATGGATATTTTTCTTACACAAACGCATCTCTTCAGAAGGCCTTTATTAACCCCCCAGAGCAGTGTGGAGTACTTTCTATGATGGATGGATGTGCTTTATTTTGCTTCAAAATCTCAACTCCCATTCACTGCCATTATAAAGCTTGGAAGAGCCAGGACATTTTTTAATATAACTCTGATTGTATTTGTCTGAAAGAAGAAAGTCATATACAGCTAGGATGGCTTGAGGGTACGGCTGCAACAACTAATTGATAAAATCGATTATTATCGATTATGAAAATCATCGACAACGATTCTCATTATCGATTAGTCGGGTCTGCCCACAGTGCACGTCCAACTTCAGCTGGTCGTGTCAAATTACATCACTGAATTACGCATTTTTATGGACAAAATGCATCTAAAAATAGTGGAGGAAACAGAATGAGATGCTGCGGGAGAGTTACGTGATCCAAGCTGCCCAAAACATGAGAATTCTTTATTTTAAGCTTTAAGCAAATGCATTAGCGTAATGCTTGCCCTGGCGCTTTGGCAGATAATGCGTGTGAACTCAGCGCAAAAACTTTCAGTTGACGGTCATATCCTTATGTATAAATGTCACAAATTCACACAAGCATTTCCATTTTTGCATAAAGGTCCGTCCTGACAGTCTGTGTTAAGTTTTAATCTTTACTGAATGAG
>NW_015664178.1:64581-64719 GCF_001515625.1 Sinocyclocheilus rhinocerous | reverse complement strand
AGAGTAATCAGAGTAATCAGCCTACACTACCAGTCAAAAGTTTTTGAACAGTAAGATTTTAAAGTTTTTTAGAATTCTCTTAAGAATTCTCTTCTGCTCACCAAGGCTGCATTTATTTGATCCAAAGTACAGCAAAAA
>NW_015664178.1:54966-64542 GCF_001515625.1 Sinocyclocheilus rhinocerous | reverse complement strand
TGTGATCAAAGCTAAATTTTCAGCATCGTTACTCAGTCTTCAGTGTCACATGATCCTTCAGAAATCATTCTAATATGCTAATATGCTGATTATCAATATTTAAAACAGTTGAGTACATTTTTTTTTCAGGATTCTTTGATGAATAGAAAGATCCAAAGATCAGCATTTATCTGAAATAAAAAGCTTTTGTAACATTATACACTATTCCATTCTGTATCATTTTTATTATTTTTTTGGGAGAATGATAGAAATGAAATGATAGAAATTAATACTTTTATTTAGCAAGGATGCTTAAAATTGATCAAAAGTGATGATAAAGGCATTTATAATGTTACAAAAGATTTCTATTTCAGATAAATAGTGTTCATATCGATATCGGAATTATATCGTATCGACCGAAATTAAGAAATATATCGTGATATAAATTTGGACCATATCGTCCAGCCCTAATAGAATGGTGAATTAATTACGAGGTGGCCAGAGGGACAGTTGCTCTCGCCGGACGCCAGATAATGCACCATTCATGCCAGGTCCGTGTTAATGAGTATGGGGGTCAGAAGAGGAAGGAAGACCATGAATATGACATTGTCTCTAAACTGTGTCCCATATTAACAGTGAAGCATTATGACAACATGGGATGACATCATACTTCATCCATCATCACACTGGGTGTGGTAAGTGCATAAACTGTATGGAGGATTTTATCTAGAACAATTTATTATAAAACAAATTAAAAAAAATTTGTAAAATGTGAAATTTTATTACAATTTATTAGGGATGCACCGATACCACTTTTTCCAGTACTCGCCCGATACAAATTTATTAAAACAAATTTATGTAAGGTTTTTAACTAATTACGGTTTGTGCCACTGCTGCTCTAACAGTACTGGTGATTACCAAAATCATTTTTTAGCTTTCTGTATTGGTTAGTCCTCCAATATGTGTAAGCTCTTTAGTAACAGTAGTAGGCTATTTCTAATGCTATAATATAATTATTGCTGTTATCTATGAAAGAAAGGCAGAGAGCTTTATAGTGTTTATTTTCAGATACCCAATTACAGTAAAAAAGTACATAAACAATGCCAGCAAGAATGCAAGCTGTTATGAAGGGCATAGGAGGCCTTTTTATGTGAATAAATACTATTTAGTTGTTTAAGTTTATTTGCCCAATAAATGACATTTTTTGATTTGAACAATTTTTTGACAGATTCCTAAAATTCCTAAATTTGTGAATGTGTTTTCTCTTTATTATGGCAGGCGGTCTAATAAATTGTTAAGCACTGTATGTTTTCATAGCATTCAGTTGGCATGTTTGTTTGAAGGACATTGGGCAGAATGTGGAATAGTGTTTTTTGTCAAAAAAAAAAAGGTTTTGTTTTTTATCTGATTAATTGATTAATCGAAAAAATAATCGACCAACTAATCGATTATCAAAATAATTGTTAGTTGCAGCCCTACTTGAGGGTGAGTAAATCATGGGATAATTTTCATTTTTGGGTGAACTATCCCTTTAAATTAGTCCGTCTCTACGTATGCTTTACAGTCTGTTGTTATTACCTCAACCTGTAACTCACAGGTGTTCCTAACGACTGTGAGACAGCCAAGACTAATGGAACCAATTAATACAGCAGACAGAGTCCGGCTTTGCGGCACACACCTCTCCTCAGCAGCAAACTCTGCCAGAAAAAATAATCCTGTGATGAATATATCATGATATCAGGACAAAAGCACTCAGATGTGAAGTCCAGGCCTCTCAGTGCAGTTCTGTGTTGTTTACTACCTCAAAATGGCCATAATAAAAACTCCCAGAAGGTTTTTCTTCCTTTTTCCCTGGCAACATCTGATAAACTGTGCCAAGGTCCACTGGTTTGTGCTCTGGACCTGTAGCCTCAAATACAGCACTGCTCTTATACAGCCACCACAAGTCTCCCCACTGACAGCCACTCATCTATAATTCAGTGGTTGAAATTTTTGACCTGTTAGATTATTTAAGCATGGCACATTTCTCAGGCTGTGGACCCTGTGATCCCAAAATGTCACTTTGTCGCCTGCACGGTCCAGGGAATCTTAGGGGAACTGGGGCAGGATGGGCGGTGGTCGCACATGTTGAAATACAGGTGAAATACAGCTTCAACATGCTGGATGGCACCTCAAAAACAGGATCAAAGGTGTAGCGCTGAAATAAAGCAATACAGGCACTGTTCTATCAGCAGCTGAGAAACTACAATGCATGAATGCATGTGTGCTTCAGCACAGAGGATGGTACTCCGGGCCATTTCATCTACAGTGATATCAATCTTTTAACAGTTGTGTCTGCATTTGCACAGGAGGTCTGGACCACAGGCTTTAAGATCTGCTGATACCTCAAATTTAGGTCAGGTTCACTATATAGTGAGAAGCAACAAAAATAACTAAAACAAAAAGCTACAGTATTTTGCAGTTAGGGCACCAAGTTGCTATGTTTCTTGCCGGTAAGTAGGCTAATTTCACACCCCCTAATTGTGTCACAATCCACAAGTATGAAATTGTTAAAGCAGGGAAGTTTTAATAGCATCCACCTCTAGAGACGGGAAGTTTTATTAATTTCCGTAAATCAGTCCCTTCAAACTTTCAGAATCAGAATCAGAATGAGCTTTATTGCCAGGTGTGTTTACACATACGAGGAATTTGTTTTAGTGACAGAAGCTCCACAGTGCAACAGAATGACAGTGACAAGACAAGACACAGATAATAAAAAGAATAATATAAAAATAGACAAAATAGACAATGTACAAAAAAGCAAAAACACAATATATAATATAGACAATTATGTATGTACAGGTATGATATGTGCACATTTGAAATGTAAATAAGTATGTGTGTTAGATAAATATTAAACTTTCAATGAATCAGTTCAGCAGAGATCAGCAAAGATTAAGCGATTTTTTCACTCAAAAATGTTTAATGTTCAAGGACATTAGTAAACATTTGTGTTGGTTAATATTGAAGTTTATTATTACATATACATTTTTTAAAAGTAAGTAAATTATTTAAAATATAAAAACTTTAATTAAAAGTAAATAAATATAATAAATTAAATAGAAATCTTGTGTTCATTTAGTGAAAAATATGCCTTTTATTGTTTACTAAGTTTTTGTTTTGTTTGTTTTTTTAATACAAAAGCTGCTTGGTTTAAATGTTTCTACTGGAGAAAAAAAAATCATTTTTGAGACAAGATAAATCATTAAACACATTTAAATACATTAATGTGTACTTGACTTGGACATGAACTTTTCATTTCAACATGAAGGTTATTACAAATAAATTCAAATATTCTATATAGTATTGCAATTACACTGAGGTGATGAAAATTGGTTTAAAATAATTTTGGAGGAGTTTAGCATAGTCACAGCACAGAATTCTACTGTCACACCGCAGGGCATTTCAAGGTGTTAATGTATTTTGACATATTGTTTCCAGCAGTTAGACTCCAATATGCTAACATCCACAAAAGTAAAAACTTCAACTTATTTTATGCTTATTCATGCTGAAAATGTCTCTTCCTATTTTTAGTGTCCCACAGTATGACTGAATAAAAAAAGCAGTTTTACATAAAGAGACAGGGCAGAATAATATAGTAAAAATTCTATAAATTGATAACTATATATTATGTATTTATTTATTTTGAGGCCTAATTGCAGACAGCCGTCCTTAAAGGGGTCATATGATGTTGCTAAAAAGAACATTATTTTGTGTATTTGGTGTAATGAAATGTTTATGCGGTTTAAAGTAAAAAAAACACATTATTGCGGAGGCCGGAGGGCTAGAGTGAGCGGAGGCCGGAGGGCTAGAGTGAGGAACGGCCGGCGGCTAGAGTGAGCGTTGGCGGGCGGGCTTGAGAATGGCGCGGCCGGTGGATTCGACGAACTTTACAGATCTTCTTTATGCACCAAAAGCTTGTAACACTTCAAAGAGAAAGGAAAAATTTTAATCGCATCATATGACCCCTTTAAAATATCTCAAGCGTGCTTTTTAGAGACATCTATTGTGGCTGTCTACTGTAATATATAGTCCAGGTTATTTGATCGCTGTCACTTCTGTAAACACCAAACAAAAGCACAAGTCATAAAAGTGTGCTGAACATGAGCCAGGCCGTTATTCTGTCACATATCTCTCCTGTAGGGTTGAAAGCGCAGCTCTCTTCCAGTCATAGAGGAAGTGATGTAATTGATCACACAGCCACAATACCCAGTAGATATTTTTATAACCTCTTTGAGCCCATCGCCATCTGAATTATGGGATTTGAATGTGCGCTTAGGAACCAGTGCGGCTCAAATGTGTGGGCCTGAGAACAAAATAATCAGGGCAATGGTCGCCATAGCAACAGACAAAGTACCTTACTCCTGTGGGAATACTCATGGATGGCTGCAGCACCACAGGTGTAGGCTCTATGAGTGCTGTAGGACCGTCCTCGTCGTGGCAGTTTGTCTTTGAAGCTCGATATAATAGCTCTTTAAAGTGCCGTATCCGCTTTGCAATACATGCTTGTTGGACTAGATGTAAATAACACTTCCTGAGCATAAACAACACAAGATCTCATGCAAAAAAGCCTTTCTCCATAAAACTGGGACTAGGATTCTTTGTAACATTTATGTAACATATGAGCATGCGTGTATTATGCATATACATATGCTCCCGCAATCCTGTAAAAAATAAAAAAATCTATGAGCCGGATCACTTTAATCTGTTGGTCAGTCGTGACCAACATAAAGCAGTGTATTAGGTGTATAACGCTGGGTCATGAGGGTTTTTTTTTAAAGCGTTAAAAAATCCTTAGATAAGAGCTACAACCACATGTCCACTTTTCAAGCCCATAAATTGCATGTTTAATTATGCCTACACTCATAGAAAATAAAGTATTTGAATTTTAAAGACGTGGTGCGACGCGACACTGTGCTTCTCGTCCGGTGTGCGACCGTAGTACTGAAACACCGTCTAAGCTGTTCGCCAATCACAAAGCACTGGGACAGCTAACCAATCACAACACATTTTGTTTTTCGGAAGGACGGACCTTCATCAAAGCCGGAATCGAGCCGTTTGTGCCAGGCTGGGGAGAAAGGTATTTTAACCCTCTTAGCGCCAAAGTCGCAAAATTGCGACAAGACGTCATACGCTAATGCCATAATTTATTGCTTTATTTATTATATTAATAATACACTTAATGGAATGTTAAGAATATGACATGAAACATGACATAATAAGGATAGAAAATATTTGCCTCTATAAAAGGTAGAAAAATGCACCTGTAAATCAATTTAAGGGGGCAAATTGTCCTTTAATAGAAAAGGTGTGACTGTGACTAAGTGGAAAAGCGGGGGTACGCAGAAGAATGTTAAATGCCCCAGGGGGTACGTCACTGTAAAAAGTTTGAGAACCACTGTTCTAGTACACCCCCAAAACAAAATCAAGACTTTGTAAAAGAGCAAAATGTTGATACCTTTAAAGGTATAGTTCACCCAAAAATGGCTGTCATTATGCAGGGCTGTACCTGCCATTCTTTTTTATTTTTTATATTGTGTTAAGGTGTAAGAGGTGTTATGTTTCTGCACTCTTCCATTTTTATCAAATTAAGAAAACTTTGTCTAAAAACAATTTTTTGTATTTTTTGTGCTCTGTATGGAACATCAGTGCCTGTTTAAGTGATGAACTCCATTACTTGTGTTTGTTTTCAGACATGATAACTGACGTTTTATACTTGTGCTACAACTTTTTGGCCTGTGCTACAAAACTTTCAACCTCTGTAGCACCAGTGCTATGTGAAAAAAAAGTTAACGTACAGCCCTGCATTATGTCATCTTTTTACTCACCCATGTCATTCCAAACATGTATGACTTTCTTTCTTCTGTAAAACATAAAAGGCATCATGGCGACAACATAAAGTGTCTAGATTTTGCTATTTTGTTTATATTGCGGAATGTAAATACAGTTGCAAAAAAATATATATATTTTTTTTTAAGTAATTAAAAAACATAAAAATAAATATTAGGGATGTGCAAGACTAGTCAACTAAATGATTCTGCTGCTGCTAATTGACACTGGAAATACTAGTCTATCATGTTAATGTTTCATTTTAAAAATAATACATTATTTTGAAAATATATTGTACATTTGGAGCAGAAAACAAAATAATTGAATTGTACCTCAGACGTCAGAATCTATGCTAATATGGAACACTGAATTGTGCACAATAAGAGCAGAAATGTGCATTAAGAAAGCAATAGGGTCTATTCTAGGGCTGTCAAAATGGCTGAAAAACTACATTTGAATTTTTTACTGAAATATTATCAAAATTCGAATTATATTTTTCAGTTAGGGTGAAGAAAAGCTTTTGGCTTCTCTCTTGCTTTTGCAAGAGGGCGCATCGAGCAAAATATTACTAATGCATGTTTATTCAAAGCATAAGATAACATGACTATCTGTGAAAAAAGTGCATAATGTTTAAAATAATGTTTATAAACCAATTATAATTAAGTTGCTTAAACAACTATAAACAAAACAGCATCATGTATGTACAGTATGCATAGTTTAATACAAAGGGCCGAAAGCCAATCACACAGAGTACATTTTTCATTTAAAAACACGAGTTGCAGTGGGATGGGGAAAACACCCACCATAAAGTCTCGAGATATGTTTTTTCAAAGTTGAACTTGCATGAATTTTACATGGCTTTCTAAACATGCGGCTCCTTTGTGCGAGACGCGAGTGCAATGGTGATAGATATCCCTCTAGAAAATGTGCGAAATATGTGTTCTGTGTGAACGGCTTGGTTTCAGTTTTGACGTAAACAAGATCTTCTCCGCATTGATGTTCTCTTTTCCCTCAATATTTTGAATGAACAACGCAGCAGCGCCGCATCTAGTGGCTTCAAATGGATAGACTAACAAAAACATTATAATGCAACGACACTTACATCGTCATCACATCTTGTGTGCCACTGATAAGGCTGCCTCCTTAACGCACACCTAAAATTCAAATGCAACGTTTTTGCATTCGAATGTGGATTTTTATTTTAAATTCGACGAATACTCGAAATTCGAATTATTTTTTGACAGCCCTAATGGCTGCATCCAAAATTGCATACATCTGTACTATATAGGGTACTAGGCAAAAAACAGCATGTGAAGAGTAGTATGTCCAAATTTACAGTATTTAGCAGTAGGCTAAAAGTTCCCAGATGACCTATACTGGTGAGATTCTGAAATGCGCATTCCATGGACACTTTACAATCCCATGAAGCCAAAGGAGAGGATTTGTGAACAGCAACACAACTGTCACATGACAATGACAACATGGTGAATGTAGTACATCCATATTAAATTCTTGCTATACAGAACATACTTTTATTAATGGTCACAAACTAATTATTTATTCAAAAGAAGTATCTACCAACTATGTGATTTCTGATGCAGTCTATGTGCTTCATGCAAAAGTGTGGTTTCGGTTGTTCCCACATTTTTTCAGTTAATTTAAAATAAATTTAGTACAAAAGCTATTGGTGAATCATGATTTGCTCGTACGCAAGTTTTCACGCACAAATTTGAGTGTAAACAAATACGTTTAGTGAATGAGATGCATTGTGTTTCTTTGTTTACTAGTATTATTAGCTAGTGCTTAATTTCCCAGAAATCTTTCAGAAATGCTTGCTGTCTGTTCAATGTCACATGATAAATTCAATTATCATACATTGACCCAATTTGAAAAAAAAAACAGGGTTTTAATATATAACATCATCCTACTCCAGTAGTCAAAGCCATTCCCAGTGTTAATTTTAAGTAATGAAGAGCTAAATATCTTACCTCAGATGAAGTGATAATTGGTTGCCCTTGAATGATCATTAAATCACCCATGGCTTTATTATATTCACTATTAAAATCATATCTTATACACTGGAGAACAAAAAAGTTGAGAGATGTCCTGCTGTAAAGCCATATGGTACGTGAGCAGACAGTAAGGTCAAACTTCTAATTTAAAATCCATAGACAACACTACAGACTACCAACATGAACTAAATGCTGCTCAACCATTGAAATACATTAACAGGGATAAAAATAGGACTTCCTAGCCTAGGTAAGAAAGGTTAAACACGAAAAGAAACGGACTAGAATTTGAGAGCTGAGAACATTAAAGAATAAACTTTTCATCATTATGAGACTTGTAAGATAATATTACAGTTCGATTTAAACTGTTTATTGGCTGCAAGGTTGATGTGAAGCTAACAAGCAGCATGTTACGACAATGAGCATCTGCATACAGGCAACAAATTTTAAGTTTTGTTCTACAACATTAATTATGAAAACCTTGAATTTTGAAGCCAGTGCTTTTTGAAAACACAAGCTGCAAACAAAATTAAGATACCTTGTTCATGCACAAACTGAAAAAGGCATTATTCTTATTATTACATAAAAAATTAATATGATGTATCTAGGCTACAACTGTTGATTTTGTCAACTGACAAAAAGAAGAAAAATATTAATTTATTATAATTTGTAGGGAAGATGTGTTTGACGCTTATGCAATCTTAGATTTGTAAACACACAAAATGTAATAATGAATCATTTCAGGACCACTACTACAATTCATGGAACCGGAGACAACATTTTTGTGGGGTCCCCTTCTCCCACAGTCCCAAATGAGCAGTCCCCCTCTCTAGTCACAAGGAACAACCTTCCCAGTTGTTCTCTCTTACCATGCTCTGCTTGTTTTGTTCAGCTTGTTTTTGAACGAATCACCTGACTGAATGAATGACTGACGCAAGACACGCGAAAAGACAGTCACTTGATAGGGTCACTGAACTAATCAGTGAATTCAGAAGAATCGATTCACTGAAATGAGTCAAAATCAGTAGCAAAGGGCACAGCACACGGTGCGTGTACATGTTTACATGGGCTTCCAGTGGAACATATATAGTAGTAATTCCCAAAAATATGCTGTGTATATGCAGACTGTTATGATCAGATGAGATTCATCTCGTTAACCCCATGACAATCCAGGAATAGCCAAGCAGACCAGCATCCAAACATCAACAGCACTGACAGATCATGACAGATGACCGCAAAACCCGCAGCACACGCACGTCCTGAGACATCCACACACATAAACACCACGCATGAGCTATGAATAAGCTGACAGTAATGAACCACTGCAGACGAGCTGACACACACTCCCACCCTTTTCTCGATTTCTCTCTCTCTCTCTCTCTCTCTCTCTGGTGGGGCATGCTTGTTTACCTTCTTGTCGATGCGGACAGTGAAGACATTGCGGTCCCTCAGCGGCTCCCGACTGAGGACCAGGCCGTGATTGAATTCCTGTACCGGCTGATTCCGTTGAGCGGTTCGGTTGGAGTTCGACAAACCGATCAGTTTTCCGCTGCGCGGATGCAACTCAGCCGCCATCTTCGCACGGGCGGCGCGGTGCACGACATCGAGCGTCGTTTTGCGACAGTGGAGAGTCGCTTGTGGGCAATTCGCCATTGGCTCTGGGTATATTTGTTGGCATAAATAAATATCAGTTTGCGTGTAGATAGAATACAGCAAACGT
>NW_015664178.1:49599-51765 GCF_001515625.1 Sinocyclocheilus rhinocerous | reverse complement strand
GCAGCAGCGCCGCATCTAGTGGCTTCAACTGGATAGGTTAACAAAAACATTAAAATGCAATGGCACTTACATCGTCATCGCATCTCGTGCGCCACTGAAAAAGGCTGCCTCCTTAACGCACACCTAAAATTCGAATGCAACTTTTTGCATTCGAATGTGGATTTTTATTTTAAATTCGACGAATATTCGAAATTCGAATTTTTTTTTGACAGCCCTAGTCTATTCTGCTTCATGTTGACTTTAAAGTCCTGCACTAACGTTTTCCTGTTTTGACATATGCACTTTTTATTCTCCATAGATTCCCCTTTATTTGGCCATTTTGTTTTCTTTGCAAATCAACAAACACATCCTGAGTGGAGAGAGCGAGCTGAGTGTGGTGACCCGACCAGCTGTTCGAAATATTTTCATCCATGCATCCAAAACCCATGCCGGTTTTCCCCCCCACAGTCGTCGTTTTAGGGCTACAGAGAGTTGAAATAATCAATCTGGTAAGGAGCCAACGCAACGCTGCCCTCGTCTTGCTGGAAACGGCACTAAGCGTCTTAGACAAATCTTTTTCCTCTCCTCCCCGACACCCTCCTGAAGAGCGAGCCGCGTCCAGGTTCGCCTGAGGATCAGAGGTAGACAGAGGAAATCAAGCATGGCCGCACTGTTTATTTCCTGCCAAACACAGAGGAGAGAAATTAACACACGCAGAGCGATCTGTGAAAGGATGGCTTTGGTACAGCAGTCATCCCTGTATCGTATGAGGTGGAGCCGGAAACAACAGAGGCCAGACCGCTCTAAAAGAGCACGGGAAGGCCCGCTCAGACAAAACGCCCCGTGCACAGGCTTCAAACGCACCCTCATGCCAGCTCTAGCGTGTCAGAACTGCATGGCGAAACCTAGAGACAGACAGACGGGCTTGAAAACAAAAAGACACACATACACCACTCACCTTCAGCAATACAGCTAAAATTATTGCATGTAAATATTTTTCGGCCTTTTGATGATATATATAAGCTATATTTAAGCAGTTGCTCTGAAAAGGCTTAAAAGGGTGATGTAACTCAATCTGGAAAACCAACTATATTAATTTTATTTAACTATAAAATTAACCATAAATGTACGAAACATGAAAAATATCACTAAGGGTGAACATTTTTGATTATGCAAAAGGATCCTTGAATTAGAATTGTTTGATTCTGAATTGTTTGATTCTGAATCTGAAACATTTGAATCTGAATATTCTGAATCATCTGAATATGAATCATTTGAATCCAAATAGTCTGAACCCAAATTAATTGAATTAGGGCTGTTACTAACAATAATTTTTTCTATTGATTATTTTTCTGATTAGTTGATTAATCAAACAATTATTTGTAAAGATAAACATTTTTCCAATACTGTAGAAAAGCAAATATAGATGGAATGATAATCCTCAAATTTCATACCATAATATACATTGAGACTGGTATACTAATGCAACCCAATGCAACACTGTGACGTGTCAATACAAATCAACATTAGGGATGTAACAATTAACCGCGAGCCGGTCGAAAATCGATTCAAATATGTGACGATTCAAATCGGTTGAGAAGCCAAACAAATCGCGATACAATTGGAGTAGGAGTTTATATGAATGTATTTCTGAGGGGAACTGACTATCTTTAGAAAAGTTTACGTGGTATTTTCTTTTCATCTTGCCTCTGAACAATGCATATTAAAGTAGTGTTCATAAGCGCAGCTCTGCTTTGTTTATGGCGGTTACCCAGGAAACTGTAACGAATCCAGTCCACTGAAGGCGAGCGTAAGTGAGAACCCAAGTGCAGTTTATTTACAGTGATCCAAACATCTAAACAATAAACGAAGACTAGAGACACAGACTTGACTTGACGAGGCATGAACAGACTTGACTAGGCATGAACAGACTTGACTTGACATGAACAGGCATAAACTGACTTGACGAGGCATAACAGACTAGACTCACCAACAGCGGGTTACAACTTCACTACACGACCAGAGACAATGGCAACATGATGGCTACTTATAGCAAACAAGAGGGTCACATGACAAGAACAAACCAATGGGAAACAAGACACATGACTAAGACAACCAATCAGAACATGACACAATGAACAAGAGAACCAATGGCATGAATACATGAGGGCAAGGGAAGCATGACAC
>NW_015664178.1:26700-46801 GCF_001515625.1 Sinocyclocheilus rhinocerous | reverse complement strand
AGATGACAAAGTATTTTTCACAAATAAATACATATTTAATAAAAATATAATTAAAAAGGAAGTAAACACTGTAACCAACAGGGCACTCAGTATTCTGGGAAGTTTGTGTGCATTGGGAATTATATTTTATGAAGCGCAGCATAATTTGAAATCATGAATTTAATGTTTAAAGCATTCAATTTGCACGGACCAAAAGTCACACAGTGAACACGCGATCATGCAGGTCACATGCACACTTCACAAGATCTCACAACTGGATCCGACTAAATTTGCAAGGTTTGTGAAATTAAATGTTCATTAGTCATTCAAAGATTTGTTTAAATTATATAAATGCGTATTTGCTGAATGCTGACGGCAAACGAGAAAGTATTATAATGTTTGCCTTTCTATTACTAATAATATTAAAGCAATCGTTATAATACTTTTTTGTATACAATTTAATTCCTTTGTTTAACAGTTCTATCTGATTATTAGATAGACTTATATCCATATTAAACAGAACTGAACGACAACAGCGAACAAGTGGGAGAATGTGAGCGGTGTGCGCTCAGGCACTGCCGTTCTCAGCGCCGTCAAAATAAAAGTCCCGCCTCGAACACATCAGCCAAACAGAAAAACTTATCGGCTGATGCAGATATTTGAAAAATTCCAAATATCGGCCGATATATCGGTCGACCACTAATCGTTATATCCCTAATCAACATATTTACATATTCGACATGGTCAATTATGTTGATGCATAGTTTCCCTAATTTGAATCCAAATCCATTCACTGAAATGGAGATTTTGAACTGATTCACAGAAATGAACTGAACTCACCAGGTTGTGATTCAAACACTGG
Organism: Sinocyclocheilus rhinocerous; assembly: GCF_001515625.1. NCBI lineage: Eukaryota > Metazoa > Chordata > Actinopteri > Cypriniformes > Cyprinidae > Sinocyclocheilus > Sinocyclocheilus rhinocerous. Next base: position 45,960 of record NW_015664178.1, on the reverse strand, counting down.
ATGCCAAATTAGTTTAATGACACTTAATTCATGATGTTGCAAAATATTTAATATATTTTTAACAAATATTTAATACATTGCTCAGCCTAGTTTCATACAAATGATTTACTTTTAACACAAAATATGATACTAAGATTTTTTTTACTGAGAAGAGTGATTTTAAGGATACAATTAGCTATGATTTGTCAAGAGAGAAGCAGTCAGCCATCATCTGTGACTAAGCAATCAACTACAGTACTCACATCCAAACATGACGGATTGATGCGGTTTTAATGACTGGATAAAGATGATGAGAAGAAGAAAAGATTTGGGTGTGGAAGAGTGTCACACCAGTGTTCTTGCCAGAGGTCAATATTCATAGCAACTGAAAACCCTTAACAAAACCGTAACCATGGAAATAGAAACACGGATTCTAAAATGGGAAACTGTACATATCCTGTGAACCGCCTCATCATTCATGAGATCATATTTTTGGGGTAAAATTAGCTCACAATACGTTCCCACTGTGCCTGGTCTGGCTGACTGCTGCCACAGAATGTTGACGTTTCTATATATGCAGATGATCGGTACGACACATAATTAGGTATTTCCTCACATGTTGGTATTTTTAGCAGAGGATGAAATGAGCCTTTCAGGGTGAGATGAGTGTGCGCTACTGAAAATGGCCAGCTGTCCCAGGAGAACCAAACATCTCTATAAACACTCTCCTGGCAAAGCCGTGGGCTCTTGTTAAAGAACACAAATAATGTTAACACACACCCCTCTTTCTTTGCCTTGTTGTAATTTTTGGTCAAAAAGCTTTAAAGACTGACTAAACACTCAAATCCCTATATTTAACAGTAAGTAAACTCTTTAGCTTTCATGACAGGCTTCATTTCTTTGACTGAAAGAAACATAAGCACAAGAGCTGTCAAAAGAATGACTAAGTCACGCTTTTTACACAATTATACACATCTATTGCATCTATTAGATACATGTGTACAGAACTAGCAAAAGATTATTATTCACCTCAGAATTTCACTCTAATATCATTTCTAATATGAAGCTACACATTAGCATAACATTAGCTTGCTAGTTATTTTTCACTAAACAATTTAGTGCATTTTTGTGCTTTTAAGGCTAACTGATTAAACTATTAACAAGTTACAGGAATAAACAACAAAGCAAAATGCATTGTACTAATTTTTAAAAAAAAGCCACACAAGGCCTGATTAACTAATAAGAACGACTAAGTAACATAATTAAACAATGCCCATGAGGTGAAAATGTACATTACTTTGCATTTAGCTTGGCATTTAATTTTTTATTCTAATGTGAAGCTATTAGCATTAGCAGCAATAAAAAATATTAATTGGACATGAAAACAAGGCTGTGAGGAATAGAGGTAAAATATTCAATTGTTCAATTGTTTGTATTGTTGTGGCAGCGGTTTAATTGATGAAAATATGTCTTCTAAAAAAAAATAAATAAATAAAAAACCCTAACTAATGCCTGTTGCACCTACGTACTAATTATTGGATCAAACTGTCAATATTTTACAGACAAAAACATAAAACTAAATCAATTCATTCTACCACATCTTTAACTGCTAAAACTGTATAAATTTAGCAATGCTGTTTTATTTACCTCAGCATTTCACTAATATGAATTATCTATCTAGCATTATTTTTTTCCACAATATTTTTCATTTCACATTTAAACACTTTGAAATACAGCCTTTTACATTCATATACATTAGTCCACTCCAAATACCTTACAACAATAAGATTGTTGTATTTACTCTAGAAAGATAAAACAAAAAAAAAATTTAAACAATTTTGTTTTTTATTAAAAAAACTAAACCAATAAAAAAATTTAAAAACATAATGAATGCAAAATGAAACAAGTATATGATGAAGAATTTATAAATTCTATGGGCTGGTTGAATAAAAGGTTTAGACTAGTCTTACAAATTAGTCATCGATATTTTTTTTTCCTTTAAGACTGGTCATATGTATTTAATTCTGTTACATAAAAGCGTAGATTAGTCTACGTTGAATCCAAAAAATAAGACTGATTACCGCTTGGCTAACTGCTAGTTGGTCAGACTAGTTCTTAAGACAAAGTCTTAACACAGAGGCTAAGTTTATGCAACTGACCCTACAAGGTCGGAACCGTATTGTCCACAAAGATTAGTCATCCACTTCTTCATCTGTTAAATCCAAATCCTTAATATAATTAATGAAAGGGCTCCATATGTTTTCAAATATGGAATAATAATATGGAAGCTATCTTTTCTAATGGAAGGCCTGACAACATCTGTCTTATCCATTGAGTTGTAGGGTTGGGTACCGAAACCCGGTACCAATATGGCACCGGTACCTATGTAACCGGTATGTACTAGAACCGAATCAGAACGCAGATTTCGGTGCCTCATTTCGGTGCCATGCCTGAGCGATCGACTGAAATATTTGTCCTCTGGTTCTCCGAAACGGACGTAGGAAGTATCATCACTGGCACCGCACGTGAAAAATAATTTCCTGACTGAGAAAAAGCCTCTAACACTAGCATTCTCTATTCTTTCTCTATTCTTTCCACTTATTTTCTTTTTATTTATTATAAATAATGACCTTCTAACACTAGCATTCCATATTCTTTTTCTATTCTTTCTACTTGTTTTCTTTTTATTTATTATAAAAACAAAATAATCAAACAAACAAACAAAAAAACCTTGCTACGTATACTGGTCACCCTATTATAAATATACTTAATTATTATGAAAATACCAGAGATGGCTTAAATAACACAGATAAACTATATTGTCGCAGTCGAGTGTTTATTGTCTTTGTTTTATCATTCAAAACGTTTATATATTCTATTTACTCTATTTACAGCTATAATAGCAATGCATTTATCCATATAAGGGATTTCCTGGTGGGTCATGAGTTCTCTACTTCTGTGACTGGATATGTGGATTTTCTGTGCGAGGGCGCCCTCTGGCGTCCAGTATGAATGAAACAGACATCATGTGTTTATAGTGCTAATGGCCAATCCATCATTTTTGGGGGGAATTTTATTTTTTATTTTTTTTAATAAGTATCGGTTCAGGCACCGGAACCGTTTTAAAAGTATCGATTTGGCACCGGTATCGAAAAAAACCCAAACGATACCCAACCCTATTGAGCTGTACTCGATCTGTGAATCTTTGTCCACAACAAAGCGACACATTTTTTGGCATAAAGCAAGCTGAGGTCAATAAATGTTCACTCACTTCTACTATAATTTTGTTTCTCTGGGTATAAGCCCAACAGAAAAAGAAGCCCACAGAATTGCTAATGTGAATGTACTCCAATTGCGAGAGGTTCAATTGCTAGTCTGAACAACAAAGGAGAGAGTGGGCAACCTTGTCAGCATCCTTTACAAATTTTTATTGGCTTTGAAATATTTCTATTTGTCAAGATTTCTGCAGTCGAATTTTTGCATATTACCTTAACCCATTTTATGAAATTATTTCCAATTCCAAATCTTTCTAAAACATTGAAAAGATAGTGCCATTTGGCCCTATCGAAGGCCTTTTCGGCATCTAATGATAGGAGTGCTGTATCAGACATTTCTTTGTTAGAATGAATCATGTTCAATACCCTTCTTACATTATGGAAACCCTGCCTTCCCATTATAAATCCATTTTGATCTTTATTAATAATATTTGGCAATAGTTTTTGTAAGAGTTTTGCTAAAAGATTACATATTATCTTAAGGTCAGAATTTAACAAACTTATGTGTTTTCACATTTGTTAGAGGGCTTACTAATTTATTAGGGTTTATTTATTTATTAATATTTATTTTATATATAAATCTGCTATACATTTCCATAAAAATATTTTTATATTTTCTGTTTTCATTTAAAAATTTCTATTAGTTTTTTTTATATTTCCATTTAGTTAGCTAATTTATATTTATTTCAGTTTTACTTTTAGTAATTTTACAAATTTTATTTCAGTAGTTGCCAAGGCAATGTTTTTCTTTTCTTTCTTTTTTTTTAATTTTTGCAGCTAATATTTATATTTTATTTTAGCTGTATTAGTCATTTAATGAAAATGACAAATTTGTATAGTTTTGTATTTTTAGTTAACAACAACTACACTGCTTAATATTATTAAGTGCATAGGAACTAATCATTTTTCACCAATTAATTAGGCTGTATTTTTTAAATGACAATTGTACCTACATATGTAGCAGACTAAATGATCAAACCGTCACTGCTGTTCAGCCTAAAAACAACAAGGCTAATCACAATCTTCAAAAAGATTAACACAAGACCCGTCTGACTAATAAGAACAACACAGACCTGCTTTTCACACAATTAATGCCCATTAGATGAAACTGCATGTTACTTTGCGTTAGCTTACCGTTTTATTTACCTCAGCATTTCACTCTAATATGAATCTATTAGCATTAGCTGGCACCGGAACAAGTCATTTTTCATGAAACGATTATCCCCTTTTTAAATGACAATTGCCCATTATAAATGTCAATAACAACAACACTATGAGGAGATGATTAGAAACACACATTTATTTCATTTGCCTCTTTTTAACATCTGTTCGTGTGAATTATGTGACTGTATTCAGGTCAAAGCGGGAGGGAAGGGAGACAAACCTTTGTTTGCTTGCCGATGGTCTATATTGCATTCATTCATGCAACACAAAGGCTTGTTATTTTCTCACGGCTGCTGGATATATATCTCTGACTGTTCATCTCTGCACAATTCAACGACCATAAGGACTAACCGAGGCATATTCATTCCGCCCTTTAAATAAACAAAAATCGAATAGAGAAAACTATGATCATAGCTGAAATTGCACCACTAGTGTACACTGTAAAAAGTAATCACTGAATCTACTTAAGAAAAGCGAGTAAACATAACTGATTTTTACAAATTTGTTGAGTTTACTTAATTACACTGTGTTATGTGAACTTTCAGGTGGATGCAATAGTAAAACTGAACAACTTTAGTAAACAGTACTTAAGAGCATCTAGTTTGTTGGATTAAAGGTATGTTTCCATTGTCTGGTGCAAAGAACAACGAATACAGTTTTAGAGTGAATACAATTTGAAATGGTTATGGTGTTTTTTTTTGTTTTGTTTTTACAGATAGGGTTCTGAATCTTTTTTTCTTCAAGCTGTCAAATAACAGTAAGATTTCAGCTTTTTGACTTGCCCACAAGCTGTTGCTGCCTCATAATCCAGTAGAGCGTTTCACAATCATCATATTTATATTAATGGGCGATGAACAGCAGTTCTCCACGGCCTTCCACTCTTCCTTGAAAAGGACCTTACTGATTTTACAAGACATGTTTTGTAAGTAATTTTGTCTGTTATATTTTGGTTATTTAGTGTAATGCAGACAATTCTTGAGACCTGGCAAGAAAAAAATCAGGACACAGAAACAATATAAGATAGAAAGGAATAAAGAAAGTGAAAAAAAAAAACTTCTAAGGAAAAAAGGAAAGGGAATGTATAATAAAAGAACAGAGTTGGAAAGAAGAGAAAAAAATACTTAAAGGGTTAGTTCACTCAAAAATGAAAATGCTGTCATTAATTACTCACCCTCATGTCGTTCCAAACCTATAAGACCTTTGTTAATTTTCGGAACACAATTTAAGATATTTCTGATGAAATCCAAGAGCTTTCTGCATATACAGCAACACAACTATCACGTTCAAGACCCAGAAAGAAAGAAAGGACATCGTTCACGAGAGTACCACCATGAATGCATGCGTGTGATGCTGCTGACGCAGGAGCCGGCGTTCTGACGTAGAACACGCATGCACTGTGCCTTGTTTACAAGCATTCTCAGATTTCATCAAAAATATCTTCATTTGTGTTCCGAAGATGAATGAAGGTCTTACTGGTTTGGAACGACATGAGAGAGTAATTAATGACAGAATTTTCATTTTTGGGTGAACCCTTTTTAATGAAGAGTAAGAAAAATAATGTGAAGAAAGAAAATAGAAATTAGGTAACAAGGAGTCTGACAATTTAGATGAAGGAAGAGTAAAGGAAACAACACAAAGAGGAAAGAAGTCAGAAAGGAAGGACAGAAAAGAATAAAGGTAAGTAAGTGAAAGAAATATAAAAATCAAAAAGGAGGTTTGAAAGAAATAAAGAAATCAGATAAGCAAGAGAACAAAAACAAAGAGTCTAATATATGAGTGATAGAGACGTGAAAACCACTCGTTTAAGTCATGGCCTATGAGGGTGCTCTCTTGATCATGGTTTTCTGGTCAGTCTTTAGAAATCACACAAAAGAGAATATATATGTCAGTATTTAACCAAAATGCTGTTGTTGTTTTTTTTTACACTTTTCAAATGTCAAAGCAGCAGTTTCAGAATAGATTATTGTATAGCTGGCATACTGTTCAGTTTGTCTTGTCTTTTTGTACAACAGATTGAATGTCTTTTTTTATTTTTATCTGGGATCCACTGCTGTGCTCAGTTTGAAAAGGCCTTTATATCTAAACATAATACACAGATATTAATTTGTTTGCAAATGTTTAACCTGAATATGTATGTAATTAATGTAATTACTTATTTTTGTCATATTGTATTCTTGTTTCTAGGACTATGATGAAGAAGAGGGCCTATTGACCCTATTGACCGTGATCCCTGAGCTGAGGACTCTAGAGCCATACCTAACTCACTGCTTTTAATGCCACATCTACTGCAATAATTTTGGAAGGTACAATTGTATTGGATGATCTGGAAAATCCTCCCCAAGATATGCCTGCTCTTTGGACTTGGATTTATGCTATGAAATTATAGTATCCTCCAGTACTGAAGGACACCTTTGATTTCATTCAATGGCTGAACCTAGAATGCAATCTCTGAAAAATCTTCTGATGTAGAAGGATGTCATTGTGGCGTGATGGAGCATTTTTCAGTGTAATTGTTCATGATTGATCATTATTGATTTAGAAAAAGGTAATTCTAGAAAATGGTAAATCTAGATTTACAAGGTGTCATAAAAGGGATGTTGATGTTTTTTTTTTTCAATTTATTTCCTGAGCGCACAGTATGTGCCATTTTTCTTACAATGTTAAATTGTTGATTTGATAGCATGCCTAAAAAGTAATGACTTGAAGTAACATTGTTTTATTAAACAAATAAATGCCCTATTGTTGTGCTAACAATCTGTTTTCTGTCTTTGTATTAACAACTTTAAGTTTTGAGTACAGCTTACTTGAGAAATTTAAGGCAATCAGTTTCCACACATTTGTCTAGTAATGTGAACAAAGCAGACTTGTTAAGAGAACTGTTTTGTTTGAGTTCTGTGCACTAAGCTTAACTTAAATCTCTAAGTTGGCTGAACTTGTCAAATTGAGTTACCAACACTCAAGTTTTCTGGTAACCTATACATATACACAAGTTACCTATACAAAGTTACAGTAAGTTTTATTAACTCAAAAATGATAAACTAATTTGCTTGAGAAATTTGAGGCAATCAGTTTCCACAGGTTTTCCAAGTAAGTTCAACTCATTACTTTTTACAGTGTATTGCATAACACAGAGAACATCTGTTTTTAGATGCACAACATACACAGGCTGTGTCTCAATACCTCGCGAGCTGCAAACTAGACAACAAGAGTTCACTATGCTGTCTAAATAGGCAGCTCACTGAGTTTTGAAACATAGCCACTCCTGACATAGTTTATATGTCTGTCCCATAGTTGAACCTGTCAGTAAAAATGACAATAAACCTCTCTAAGACATCAAATATTTATTAAACTGCAGGCGGAATGTCTTCGGAATTAAAATTACACATTCGTTGACTTCCTAACCAATCTCATGCCTCTAAAATTGACTATGTCATTCAGACATAACTTTTCACATTGATATAAAGCTGGCAGCTTGCTTTACACATCTCTCTGTGGCGATAAACTGGGCCAAGCTGACGGCACACAAGCATCATCTTCATCTGAATTCACTCTAACATGCTCCGCAGGGAGAAACCATCTTCCACCCGCAAGAAAGTCCAACTCACGGGGAGAGAGAGAGAGCTGCCTAGCAACCCGGGCTCTTGGAAAAAGGCAGCAGCAGCCATTTTTCATTTTCAGTTTCAGATTTGAAATCTAATAGCAATAATTGAGAGAGAGAGAGAGAGAGAGAGAGAGGGAAACAAGAGTGACGGATGTGCGTGTGTGTGCATGTACACACATAAATACGATTAACACAATTAATTTGACTAATCACGCACTTTTCTCCAAATTACATTCATAAACATTGCATCCATGTGCTAATGAATTGAGGATTTGCGGGTCTGGATACATACTGGATCCAGTTGGGGGGAGGAGGGTTGTTTCTGATATTTTTATTAACAGAATAAGCAAACTAAATGATAAAATTCTGAATTATTTACAGGCAAACACTACACCACAAACACAAATATTATGCAATTTAAAATGTTAGGTTTTTGCCTTCCCCTGTTATAAACATTTCAAACGGCAAAAAAACAAAAACAATAACAAAACAAAAAAAAGCATCTGGCCAAACTATATTTTAAATATATGATGTAAACAATTCAGCTGAAGGATATATTTTTTTAAATGCAAAATATATTTTCTTTAAGCGTAAAAATCCCAAAATATATGACAATGTAGTTCAAAGGAGAAAAAAAAAATTCCAATCTTACTATACAATTACAGTAATAAACATGCAATTGTAATTTTTATTTAATCTATATTAGCAATATATTATTGATGCTCATTTTTGTATATTTTAATTTATTTACCATAGGGAATCAAGTGTTTATTCTTAGTTCCAACACATGGAAAAAACTGTTTTTTTTTCTAGCAAAAATATATTAAAATTTTTTTTAAAATATATGATGTAAACAGAACATCTTAAGGAAATATATTTCTTCAAATGGAAGACATCTTTCGTTAATACTTACAAATTACAAAATACATTACAAAATGTACTTCATGGGACAATCTTACAATACAATTGGGGTAATTTATATGCATTGTACATGTATTTTTAAATCTATATTAGTAATATTTCTGGCCTTTTTTAAAATATCTTTTCTTTTTTTGCCATTTGGATTCAAGTGGCTTTTCTTAGTTCTTTTTATTGGTTAAAAATGGTATTGCCATGTCAAAATGGTGAAAAATTGTGAAACATTGGTTTACAGTAACTTTACCTGTGCTGACCTCTAAATCCAGAGAACTGCGAAAGTACAGCTAGTAAGAAGGGTAATTAGTAAGCTTGACACAAGCCCATTACAGCCTAATGAAGAGGTCAATAGTCAGTGAGGTCATCAAATAAGATCTCAAATAGAAAAGCACGACTGTACATGGCTGATACAGAAACAACTAGGGATGGGTCACGATGGGCAACTAACTAGTCAACCACCAACCACCTGGTTGATTAGTGAAGCTTTGTTTTTTCAGGCAACCCACAAGCTAGTCGATTTAGAAAATATTTCATTTTGCACATCCCTAGAAACAAGCAACACCAATGTTTACGCAAGTAAAACACAAAAATACTGGCAGAATGAACACAAGATGCTAAATGACCAGAGGGCTCCAAGTTCCAGTTTAGAGCCTCACAAAACTAAAGCAAGGCACATGCTAATGTATTTCATGTGCAAATGGGAAAACACCACCAGGAGACTCAATTAGGATTCAAAGTTTCCAAATACTGTTTGAACAGGGTAGGACAAGACACTGCACATGGGTAATCATGAACACCCGGAGTGATTCTGCGGGGAAGTACGGCTCTTCTCTCTTACAACAAGTCAATTCTGAAGACATATTGTAGATGAAAGCCCCACTGAGAGCAGGGCAAGCACAGCCAATAAGGGCAGGAATGTTCCCCTGTGGAGTACATAACCCTAGACACAGAGACATCCATTGTAATCAACTACGTCAGATACAGTGGGAGAAGATTGGTCCTCGGGGGATTCTGAGCAGGGCTTGGAGAATATTGAGTCTTCTACTGTCTTGTGATCAGCTGAAGATCACAAACACCATTGAAGTAAACATGAAATCAAAATAGACCCTATATACTTTCTTAATGCATGTTCCTGATCATTACATAATTATTGTTTAAATTATTCCAAATAAAATGTATCAACATATAGCCATCTTCAAGAATCGGCTAAAAACACATCTCTTTCATCTTTATTTGACCCTCTAACTCTAGCACTCTCTATTCTAATTCTATTCTTTAAAAAAAAAACTTTTAGACCCCTTTTAGACTTGCACTCTATTCATTTACTAACTGCTTGTTTTCTTTTTTAAAAAAACACTAGCTTCTCCAATCTTTTTGTATTATCTATTTGTTTTCTTTTTATTTATTATACAATTAACAAAAGCAAAAAAGGCCTCTAACACTAGCCTGCTCTATTCTTTTTCTATTCTACCTGTTTTCTTTTATTTATTATATAATTTAAAAAAACATGCTATGTGTACTGCGTTAAGCTAACGGAGACTTGTTATAGCACTTGCATATCATTGCTCTCTTGTTGATTTTGATTGCTTCCATTGTCCTTATTTGTAAGTCGCTTTGGATAAAAGTGTTTGCTAAAAGACTAAATGTAAATGTGAATGTAAACGTATAACTTGCTCTGCCTCACCAGCTGACATCACCTAGGCCACGTGGGTGGGGAAAATAATGTTAACAAATAACAAAAAATATATAAATAATCAATAACCAAATAGCTATTTAGACATATGATGTTGAATGAAATTAAATAAAAAGAAGCTTGCATTATGATATAGCACTAGTGGACTAAGCCTTGGATGTCATTTTACTTCCATAATGTAATGCCCTTAAGTGTAGAATATGTAAAAAATTAAGTTCAGCCATTTTTCTTACTGAATATTGGGTTTCACTAGGAAATATGTATGTTGAGACTCATAAAACAATCCAAGCCAAAGCAAAATGAAATTAAAACAAAAAACTAAACCAACCAAAAAAACAAACAAATCAAAAAAAAAAACAAAAACAAAAAATCATCAGTCTTGTGCACAAAGAAAATATTATTTCTGTTGTTACAGAAGTAAAATGCAGGAGTCAAAATAAAATGAAATAAAATACTAAAATATGCATATATAAAAAAGGATTAAGCAGTCTTGTGCACAAAACAATTCATCTCATCTCATCTCTGTTTGGCTGGTCATCATAGCTCATTCTCTGGCTAAGGAACTGAGCAAAACTGAAAGAATGCACTGACTGGATTTTGTAAACACTCAATCCAGTACAGAAAGCAGAGCAACTATAAGTCATACCATTAACACACACACAATGTGTCATCACTTCATCACTTCAAAAGCTCTGGTGATATCACTGCTCCAGGGAATGAATGACACGCAGAATAAAATCTGCAAAATGTCCATAGGAGAGGCCGGCGTGTGAGCTCAATTCAAGACAGGTTCTTCACAGTGGACATACAATCACACTCATACATACATACAGAGTGGGCCAGCAGAGAAGTAATATAACACCCAGGGAACAAGGTGCCACGCCTGACCGCGCCGGATCCAGGGAGAAAAACAGACTGAGAAGGAGAAAGGGTAAGAGAGAGGCACAGCAAAAGAGAAAGCAAGGAGCAGAGAAGGGTAGAATCATTATCCTTTCCAGCTTTGTGTGCACCAGAGAAAGGGCCTTTTAACACGCATTACACAAGAGCAACAGGCTCGTGTTCATGAGACAAGCTATGTGTCTGTGTATGTGTGTGTGTGTGTGTGTGTATTATATTGTGTGTACAGTAGTTACCACGGTCATTATGAAGCTATTAAGGAAAAAACTTTTTAAAAAAAAGTACATTATGTGCATTAGGCTTGCCACGATAGACGGTGTTGACGGTGATACCGGTGTTAAGCCGCAACACCGGTTACGTCACTTGCCCACCGCGGCACCGACCCCCACCGTTGTTTTGATTTTTTTATAGTAATAAAAATCATTTAGTTTTTAGTTGTTTTTTTTTTAGTTTAGAGCTTTATTAATCCTTTTCTTACTAAAATTGATGATCATCTCTTTCGTTTTTGACACATTCAAATCTAATTTCATCCTATTACACCATAAAATAAAATCATCCAAAACCGGACCATATTCCTGATCTGGATATGACAGCAAAGACAGAAGCACAGTATCGTCTGCATATTTTACCAAATAACTATTATTGTACGAACTCTGACAATCATTTGTATACAATATGAATAGAACAGGAGAAAGTACACAGCCTTGTGGTGAACCTATAGAAATATTTAACATGTCCGAATAGACCCCATTAACTCTAACCCTTTGTTTCCTATCTGTTAAAAAATTCATGATCCATAAAACTAAACCAAGATTAAAATTAAACTGACTAATAAATTTTTGCCCTAAAATAATAGGTTGCAAAAAATGTAATGCAGACGAAAAGTCCACAAAGCAGTGTGACCTGATGCAGCCCCTGAAGCGAGACACAGGAAACAGAAATACTGCAAAATAATAATAATAACGCGACTAAACGAGACGAAATAACGTTATAACATTTCGTTTCGTCTCGTTTTGGTCAACGAAAATTAAGAGACATTTTAGCATAGTTTTTATTTTGTAAACCACATTTAGTCTCGTTTTTATTCGTCAACGATATTGCATTATACATTTAATTATAGTCATCGTCACATGACCAGCATTTTCGTCTCGTCTCGTCTCGTTTTCGTCACGTAATAAAAGTTCGTTGACGACGATATTTAGTCATAATTTTCGTTGACAAAAGCAACACTACTGCCACGCTGATCTAAGGTGATTTTGGACGTTTTTTTAAACATTAATTTCTTATTTAATTGGTTCCACATTGTTTGCTGATTTTTACTTTATTTAAACTTTGTGTCATTTATTTATTTATTTTTTACATCAAGGTGTATGCCGTGCCTCCAAGCTTTCTTACTCGTTTTGCTAATAAACGTTCTACGTTTCTTATTTATTTGGTTATATATTATACGTTTACTTAGCCTATTTCCAGTTTTGTATACCTATTTAAACTTTATGTAAGTTATTTGTTATTTTATATTAGGCATAGCCTGCCCTATAGCATGGTGTATTTTTATTTGTTTTGTTAATAAAAGTTCTATGTTTTATTCAGTATATAGGCTAAAGTGAGTTTGACGTTGTATTTTGTTGCAATACCGAACTGCCGCTAATTCGAAAGTGAAAGTAAAATGCGCATGGCGCTTTCTATTTAAAAGCGAAGGAAAACGAGGAAAAGAGGAAACGCCCCTGCCCCTGCGGTGATACCGGTATTATCGGTGTTGTCACACGTCGATTAACCGGTGGGAAAATTTCCTCACCGTCACAACCCTAATGTGCATACACTACCATTCATAAGTTAGGGGTAAGTTGTTTTTGTTTTGTTTTTTTCTGCAATAATTTGATACAATTTTAAGCAGCAACTGTTTTCAACATTGATCATAAGAAATATTTCTTGAGCAAAACAGCATTTCTGAAGGATCATGTGACACTGAAACCTGCTGAAAATAATTGAATAAGATAAATTTAAACCAAAACAAAAACTAAACCAAACAAAAAACAAAGAAACAAACCAAAAAATCAAAACAAACAAAAACCAAAACACAAAATCAAAACAAAACAAACAAAAACCAAAACAACATCAAAACAAAACAAAAAACGAAAACAAAATACAGTAGTCTTGTAAACAAAAAATATTATTGTTGTTATGGAAGTCAAAATAAAATTAAATCGAATAAAATAAAATAAAATAACAGAACAAAAAAGGGTTTCATGTTGGCATAAAACGCTTTAAGCAGTCTTTTAAACTGTAATACTTCATAATATTACTGTTTTACTGGTGAGCATAAGAAACTTCTTTTGAAAACATCAATTATATTTTTAATAATAATAATAATAATATTTTATATGAATTATGTCCATTTAAAAAAAACTCAGTAATCAACTAGTTGGTGATTGTGACCAATTCCTAACACTTTGGTACTCTCTGATTACCATACTCGTACACTATATCATTTAGAGGTTATTCCAATGTACTTCAAAGTACCAAAGAGACCAAAAAAATTAAATAGTAACTATGGTATTATCATAACAACAAAACCATGGCAATGTCATAGTACTTCTTTGTAAGGGACTGAATTACTGCTTCAAGTCAAGTAGGTGTAGGAGTCATGACATATTCATCCCAAAGAAACGGAGGTCACAATGTTACAAAGATGTCCTACAGCAACAGTCACATTTGGTCATTGTTTTGAGGTGAGGGAATCCAATGGGGGGTTCACTGACTAACCGCAGAATAAAATGTCAACCCAACCCAAGTATCATGAGCAAAGCGTTCCTTATTTCACAGAACAGACTTACTGTGTGGACGCATTTGACAGAACTTCAGAGAAGCCTGCATGCCTTCACCCCCACCCACCTCCCACAATTCCTAGCGGCTTCTCTCCATTACATTCATATTTCCGCAGCTTTTATATGAGTCCTGCAGAAGAGCAGTGGCTATTGGCCATGACAAAGTATTAAAGAAGCTTAGTCTCTCTTTTGAGATTCCGGATTCTCTGTTGGTTTGAAAAAGGGGATTACTTCAACAACAAAAAAAATACCACACTTGTCTCCCCCCAGTTCTTTCAGGAAAGAAATTCGACTTTTTGTTTAAAGCCTGGTATCGATTTATTTCGAGAGGCCCATGTGGAAATGACTCTTGTTTCGAGACTCGAGAGTCCCTCAGACTGAGATTGGTTCTGGTATGCTTCCTGTCATATGGACATGGCCAGCGGTGCAGTTGTGGAGTGAGAGGTGAGCAGCTGGATTCCTGGAAAACAAGTTAACTGGAGAGAGCGGTCTGGAGCCTCTGAGGCACCGGCGGAGGGGTTGGGATTCGTGGACTCGCCCTTGAGAAAACAGGCTGCTCATGCGTCACAGTGCCAGGTGTAACATGCCAGCGTCTGTCAACCGTACCTTGCCAAAACTCCATCCATCAGTGATATTCAAATGCACTGCTTTTGTGACCCCATAAAAAGCAGATTGAATGAAATTCTTCAACACTTCATTGGTGTTCCATCACACTGAGCTTCCATTAAAGTGTGTAAGAATCACAAATAGTGTAAGAACTGAGCAAAGCATATTACAGGAGACAAAACATCAAAGATGGCCTTTTAAAGGTGGTGTTAGGTGAAGTAGAAGCAATTTAACATTTTAAAGGGAAAGTCCACTGCAGTTTTCAAATCTAAGCACATGAAAGCATGTTCCACCAGTCTTGACGCCAATGATATTACTGACTGGCAGGCCATGTTTAAATATGAGTCAGGGTTATGTGCCATCCAGAAGTGAATTGATAATGCCTTTTAAATTCCTATTCAACCCCTGAACCGAGGTAGCACAAAGGATGCACAACTGCAGCTTGAATTTGAATGCAAGGAAGTAGAATTAAATTGCATTCAAAATTCATATTCTTGTAATTTTTTTATTGTTCAACAGTTAGAACTTAATATATCACCACAGCATTCAATAATCACCTTGGCAATCTTATGAAGCCATTTCAATCATTCCATCAAACCAATCCTTTAGTTCTGGGGGTTTGTGGCATCATCTTTTGCATAAAATTATATATCATTGTAATTTCTATCTAGAAAAACAAAGTTTATCAAGGCAAACTTCGAATGTTGGAATGAAAAAGTCTTGTTTGAAAAAGTTTTGAAAAATTGTGTTTTCCATTTATTTTCTGGATTCCATTTTAAAGGGGTCATATGATGCGATTTCAATTTTTCCTTTCTGGGCATAGAGGAGAAACAATAACGTACAGTATGTGGAAAATAATGTGTTTTTTGAACTTTAAACTGCATAAACACATTTCATTACACCAAATACACAAAATAATGTTCTTTTTAGCAGCATCATATGACCCCTTTAATGGTTTCATACAATTTTAATAATCAAAAGCATTAGTTAATTGATTTTATATTTTAAAAATATAATTATTTAATTTGTTTCTCTTTTTTAGAAATGCTGTGTTGTGTATTTACATTTTTCTGGTAAATAAATTCTGGTAAATAATTTTTCTGGTAAATATTTCTAAAAAAACAATGTTTTAATAATAATTTTATTAGTAGTAGTAGCACTATCATTGTACTATCATTGCATTAAGTAATATATTTCTGTCACAGTTTCTTCAAGTTAAACAGAATTTTTATTTTGACGGGTTGGTGTGAAGACTTTTAAGTTTGTATATGATATGACGATAGTTTACTGACCTACTTTTTATTTAATTATCCAAAATTTGCCAAATTCCGTGACATTCCGCGTTATACAGTAAATATCATTTTTATGAATGGATTCCGCGATTCTGTTGATAGACAATGATAGAAGATTAGAATGATAGAAAGACACAATAACAATGATAGATAGACCGATAGATAGATTAATAGACAGATAGACCAATAGATAGATTAATAGACAGATATACCGATAGATAGATTAATAGACAGATAGACCAATAGATAGATTAATAGACAGATATACCGATAGATAGATTAATAGACAGAATTATAGATAGACCGATAGATAGATTAATAGAAAGAATTATAGACAGTGTTGGGCAAGTTACTTCCAAAATGTAATACATTATATATTACTAGTTACTGTCTTTTGAAAGTAATTAGTTACATTACAATATTACTGTCTCTGAATTGTAATGCGTTACACTACTTTTGAGTTACTTTTGAGTTACTTTCACCAAAACATCCACAGAAGTATTTGAAAGTAATTAGTTACATTACAATATTACTGTCTCTGAATTGTAATGCGTTACACTACTTTTGAGTTACTTTTGAGTTACTTTCATCCAAAATATCCACATAAGTATTGTAAAATGCCAAAATGTAGTTTATTGCTGTTCATACTACATTCAGTGGAGTGTAATGTGGTAGGTCTATATAGCATAAAATATGAAATCATATTTAGATACCGGTATGTAGGTCTACATTAATGTTACGTTGTAGTTTAGTTAAAAAAAATATAGTAAGCACAAATCGCATTATTACATTCATAAATAACACTGGTAAATAAAGCGAAATATTATCATGTACAAACAATAAACACAATACCTAGCCTATAGGCTATTTTGAACGGTTTCAGAAGAAAACAAGAATGAAAAATATAAGTTGCTAAACAAGCCAAAATGAATTAGGCTAATTCAATGCGAAACTGAAAGCAAACGGCGTTCTCGCGCAGCCTACCTCTCTCATTCGGCATTAATCCAATTAAATGTGTCCATATTTGCGATGTGTTTGAATGCTTTATGTAATCCAAGCTTACTTAACGCACTTAAAAAACATCCTCGTCACATGAGCAAATGTGTGTTTGGCCCGAGCTCAGGCTGAACGGCACGGATTGTACTACGCAGTAGGCTACGCACTATTTAAATTAACCAGTGTATCTATGTTTGGTTGACTGTATTTTATTCTGATAATGAACAGGCTGCAACGTTTGCAATGCTGTATGTGTGTGCGTGAGGCGCCGGCGCGATCGAACAGCGGAAACAAACAACAAAAAAATACTCTGTTATTTTTGGTCATACAGATCATTCGAAACTGCAGTGTGTTTACTTTTATTTCTGTCATCTCGGTTTCCTTTCCGTGGACTTTCGTAGAGCGCCGCGCCACACAAATAGCAGATGAACCAAACTCAGCAGCATAGCCTATCTCTCAGTCTTTTCCTTTCGTTTTGTTAATCTGTTAATTAGGCTATTTAAGTCAAATATTTTGCATATTCATTCATTTTATATATGAATGCCTTTTTTCACTTCTCCAACCCCGCAGCTCTCTCCGATAGTTTAGTGTTAGTGGCACCAGTCCAGGTGTTTCCAGGTTTTACTCGTGCTATTTCTCCATGTTGAGAGTTTGGTGTCGCACATATTGCACCTGACTATGCATTCTTATCCTTTTCTCCGATTAACTGAAAATAACAGGAGTGTGTCCATCTCACAAATGTAGAATCCATCTCTGCAGTCCTCTCAACCATCTAATTCCATCAACAGGAAATAGACGAACTATTTTACCCGCAGAATTTTTTCTCTGGTGCTGTTTTGCGGTGTTGGTAAATTCACCACTTAATTTTGAGTTAAAATATGTTGTTGTTTACTTGCGTTACTGAGATTGTAACGAGTAATAATATTACCCAAATTTGATTAGTAATGCGTTATATTACTGCGTTACAGCAAAACGTAATATACTACTGTAATATTATTACTTTTGTAATGCGTTACTCCCAACACTGATTATAGATAGACCGATAGATAAATAGACAGAATGATAGATAGGCCGATAGACTAATAGACAGAATGAATGATAGAATGAACAAAAGTCAGAACGATAGAACGATAGATAGATAGATAGATAGATAGAATGATAGAACAATGGACGGATAGATAACAAGAACACTTCAGTTCACAGAATGCATTACTTGTGTTGAATTTCTTTGAATTGTAATACAGTAAATTCTGATATCGTCTTGCTGATCTCCTTCTCCTTTTCTTGTCATTTAGATTCAAATTGCATCGTCAATATTATTCATATTCCACTCATGAAATGAAAGACAGCCAATTCTTACATTTATTCTTTTTTTTTTGGTCTGTTCACAAAAAGCTAACATATGGCTTCAGAAGACCTGGAATACAATTCATACGAACTACTATGGTGTATTTTGGAGCATAACAGTGCCTATAAGACTATTTGCTTTCATTGTATGGACAAATGTGTTGAGTTTCTCAACAGAAAAAAAGTCATTCAGGTTTGTTGTATGAAACAGAGAAAATGATGACAGAATTTTAATTTTTGGGTGAACTTTCCCTTTAAATACATGAGCACCTCTTATACTGTGCAGAAAAACGAGAAAAAATGTGATCCCTTCAGAAATTCTTTCCTTGCGATAACATAAAAATCAGATCTATCAGTAAGGGGGTCTTATCTTTGGTCACATGTTTCTCTCTCAAAGTGCCTGGAGTGCGTTACGGCACAGATGAAGGAACCAGCATTTCAATTTCAGAACGAATCTGCTGCGTGGTTCGGAGGTTAGATGCGTACATATGAACCGGCGGGACATAAGCTAACATACACTTGCTGCACGTCGCATAAAACGTTCAAAAATGTCAGTATGTGGAAGTAAGAGAAGAGCAGACATATGGATAAATCTGACGACACATGAGAGAACTCAATTCGGTCCGGTTTTCTGAGCGCAGACACTGAAGCATACACACACAGAAAGCGC
>NW_015664178.1:25271-25839 GCF_001515625.1 Sinocyclocheilus rhinocerous | reverse complement strand
CGGGACATAAGCTAACATACACTTGCTGCACGTCGCATAAAACGTTCAAAAATGTCAGTATGTGGAAGTAAGAGAAGAGCAGACATATGGATAAATCTGACGACACATGAGAGAACTCAATTCGGTCCGGTTTTCTGAGCGCAGACACTGAAGCATACACACACAGAAGCGCGTCTCACAGCGTGCGAGTACTCTTTCGCGTCGCATGAACGAAGAATCTAAATGGCATTTTAGTCAAAAGACTATGACTAAAACTAAATAAAAATTTGCTGTCAAAATTAACACTGCGCCACATTGATATCATACACCTTAATTGCCAACAGAAGGCGTGTGCTCAGGATGATGCCAGCAAGGTTAAAACTGCAATGATGGCCGAGATGAACTTTTGAGAACATAGCAAGATGGTCTAGACAGATTTGTCCAGGTGGCATTTCTAAAAAAAATAAAACAACACACAAAATCATGTAATATTCATCACACGGCAGTAGGGATGTAACGATTCACTCAACTCACGATTCAATTCGATTCGATTCACGGTTTTGATTTCACGATTCGATTCGATTCACTT
>NW_015664178.1:17470-23806 GCF_001515625.1 Sinocyclocheilus rhinocerous | reverse complement strand
TGGTTTCCGCTGTAAACAAAGCAGCGCTGAACTTATGAACTTTAATATGCGTTATACAGAGGCAAGAGGAAAAGAAAAAATACCATCGAAAGACAGTAAGTTCCCCTCAGACATACATTCATATTTGTTTAGCATCTCAACCGATTTGAATCGTCATATATTTAAATCGATTTTCAACCGGCTCGCGGTTAATCGTTACATCCCTACACGGCAGACCTCAGAGGAGGAGAACTGCACATCAAAATCTGAATCTCAACCACATGATGTATCAGCAGTGACGGAAAGAGGTTTCAACCTGGTGCATCCGAAAACACACTGTAGATACGTACAAGCTCAAAGGTGTTTTTAAACGTGAATTTAGGTCACGGTGTGAGTCACAGATGTAGCTCGAATAAGCAAAAAAATAAAAAATACTCATGACTCGTAGCAAGCCTGGCTGTTGGTGAGCCAGAAAGAGAGCAGCTCCACACATCTCCACACTCCCATGAGACAAAGCCCAGTGCATTCTCATACCACAGCCTTCACATGCTCCTGCGCTCTAAAAAAGGCCTGCTCAGAGACGGCCTATGAATAGAGCGCATTGTCATCCACAGGCCTTAATGTGTCCACGGTTTCATAGAGGCAGGGCCTCTGGGCTGCTGGAGCTGAATAATTAAAGAAGAGTTCTGCATTGAAAGAGTCAGGGTGCAGAGCGGCAGGCGGTCTGCTATGGCTCATGAGCCTCAATCTTTCATGCTTTCTATGGTTTGCCGTTCCCGAAACACTAACCACCAATGATACTGTGTTTACCTTGGTAAAATGAGATTGTTCCCAAGTCCTTCAGCTCGTCGACTTGATGGTTTGGATAACAAGACAAATGGTCTGTCAGCATCTGTTGGAAAATATTGGAGAGGATACAAAATAGCTACCCTACCATAGTAGTCCTGTTCTAAAATCTAGTAGGCCGCCTACCTAAATAGCATTTGCGTCGGCTGTTTTAAAAGGTTCACAGCAAGCCCACTACATCACCTGAGCCCAATTCCAAAGCATTGTTCTAAATATAGTTAATGGATAGAGCAATCATAGAGGTTCTAGAATTTCAATAAGCTCAGCAGAAAATAAAATGACATAGTATAAATATACCCATATTTCATTCAAAATCAAAAAGCATCTATAAGCTAAATAATTTAATTAAAATAATAGTATATAAAGTTAATAATCTAAATAATGATAAATATACAATATTTAATTTAAAATAATAATATAATTAAATGTAAATGTGAGTACTGTGCATTAAATTCTGTTGACTATAAATGTACTTATATTTCTTTCAATACAGAAAAGCATATAAGCTAAATAATTTAATAAAAATATAGTTATTATTATTGCTTATGAGAGTATTGTGCATTAAATTCAGTTGACTATAAATATACATATTTCATTCAAAACCGAAAAACATCTATAAGCTAAATAATTTTTAAAAATACATTATTATTATTTTTATTATAGCATTAATAATAATAATAATTAAAAATAATAAACATATTTACTATTAAATAAAATAATAAAATGTTAAATGCTTATTTCTTTCAATGCTGAAAAGCATCTATAAGCTAAAACATTTAATAAACATAATAATAATAATAATAATAATAATTATTATTATTATTATTATTATTAATAAAAATAACTGGTTTTTAACAGTTTATGAAAATACTCTGTCATTAGCTTAACAATATGCAATATGTTCAATTACTTTAACTCAAAAGTGAGTCAAAAGTAAGCGGACCAATTGGATTTCCCAATGGGCGGAGTCCAGCGATTGACAAAATGTACTTTCACTCGTCACTTGCAGCGATCACTGCTGACTATTACACAAACTATTTCTCCACTGAAAGAGATTAGTTAAATTAGCTGTCCATGTAGGTTGTAGATAACAACACTCACTATTTCCTGAATTTTACTCTCCTTTAGTTTCATGTTGTCTCTCTCTGTGTTTCATTTCTTTCTGTTTGACTCTCAACACCACATTTTTCTCAATTGTCCAACTTCTAGAAATGTGCCCCAGAACAAAATGTAAAAATCTGTGGCTGGTAAAACTTTAACAACCCAAGCTGCAGTGTCCAAAAGCACAAAAGAACATTCTTTCCCAAGCAGGGAATGTGAAATTGAAAACAGTGAGCATTAGCCAACAGTTCGCCTCTTTTATTTTTTTTATTTTTGTCCGTGTGGAGAGATCCTAAGCAGAGTCTGTTTTAAATATGGCCTTAAAGCATCCCGCTGCTGATATTCCAGAATTTGTCATTGATATATAACTTGTACAAAGTCACATATTTGGCAGTTTGCCCCTGGCTGAATTCACGAGCTGCGGGTAACAGTTGGGAAGGGCCATTACAAACACGCAAATACCGACTACACTGAACAGTGCCATTCTAAATGGTATAAATAACAGAAATGCCTTTTATTCTCATTGGTAGGACGGGCATTTCTAATTACAGTTGGCTTAATATCTATGCACATTCTCCATTCCACACGGATCAAACATGCGTCCCACTTATCCTGTGTTTAAACAAATGGCCTGCTGGCTTTAATCAATTAGAAACCATACTTGCTTTAAGCATAATACTAACACATAGCCTAAAAGGTCCTTATTCTACACTAAAAACCCAATACACTCACCATGTCCCTGATTTCAACATTACTAAACCGATTTGAAAGTGAAATCCCAGCTTTGTTGCTGCAACTGATATTTATTTGTCAGTGTAGGCCTAATTAGTGAAAATTACAGTCATTATAAGAAAGAGCTGAGGAGGTTTTTAAAAAAATGAATATTGATTCTGGATGCACAAAACTACATTTTTACAAGTTGAACAATTTTTTACTTGACACCAGGGTTATTCTAGGTAACTAAAATAAAACCATAAAAAACATTTCTGTTAATTGAAATAAATGTTAAATAAATGAAATAAAATTACAAAATTAACATTTCATTTCAGCTAGTTGCCAAGGCGATATTTCTCTTTTTCATTTAGTTTACCTTGATGTACTAAAATAACTCAAAATGAAATAAATATGAATAAAAACTATATAAGCATTTTAAAAAAAATAAAAATGATAAAACACAATAAAATTACTAAAACTAACAAAAATCAAAATGAAAACGGACAATATAAAAATTTTTTTTTAAAAACAATAATTGTATCTCAATGATTCTAAAATAATACTGCTTGACACACTGTCTAAAAAAAAGTGACGAAATGACAAAAAAATATTTATCCGCATGTGTATGGATGTAGCAGTGATACTTTATTTAAAGATGCAAGGGTTTTTAACAAACCTGACTAGGGCTGGGTGATATGGCAAAAAAATAAAATCTTGATTTTTTTTCAGAACATTTGACCGATTCTCGATTTTTACCATTTTTAACCAGTCAACTTGAAAATGTAACTACAACATGATTCAAGTAACTTTTTCTTTATTAACCCTCTAGTTAAAGAAAATTCTATTCCAAGTGCACCACACATCAAGTTGTCAATATGATATAAATGTTAAACAAATCACTTGTTAAATATCTTTGCAGAAAAGATGCATAAACTACAACTACATCTTATACAAACTTGTCTTAAAAAATACAATACAATAATACATAAAAAATACAAGGAAAATGTTTTTAAAAAATTCTCAAAAGTCAAGGTAATTCAAATTCAAAATGACTAAAAGTATAACACCAGTAGACTATTATTAACTATAAATGTTCTGTAAAAACAATGAACAGCAGCTTTCAGCCTGATGTCACCTTGATGCAAACATGAAATATCAGACATACAGTAGTAGTTCTTTACAGGTTTTTTTATTCGATTACACGTGAGCGGGTAATCACATGCGCCGACATGCTGTTGGATCATTGTTTTCTTTTTACTGTTATCATTGGCATATTGTCAAAGTGTCTAATTCTAACCTTTGGTAATATGTTTGGTAATATTTCTATTCAAAATTGTGATTCCTCGATTTATAAAAAATTAAATCGTGGCAAAACATTCAATTCGAATTAATCGATAAAATCTGAATAATCAATTAAAAACAATCCTGTAGAAAATTCCACATTTCTATTTCTCCGTCATTTGTTTGTTCCTCACTTTCTCTCACCCATTTCCATATTATTTTAGCTTTGCCTAGAATTTACTGTGAGTTAAATGTTTAAAACAAGAGATGATACCGATCAAAGCGCTGTGGACAGATAAGAGAAAAGAAAGGGGTCTCTAAAGGCTTGGAAACACAAGCACATTGCTCCTAAGCAGCACTGTGATGTAAACAGAGGACTTGATTGAGACCACATGACTGCATTCCTATAGTAGCTTCAGAGACGCACACAGGAGATGGACAGTAAAACTGTCGTGGCTGCAGCTGTCCAGCTGTGCAACCGCTGTCTGTCTGTCTGTCACAGGATCACGTGACTACACCACTCTTAACGCATATCAGCAATTTAACATCCAGGAAAGAAAATGTGAGTAGTGCTTGCCCAATGCAAAGCTTCCCGCCATAATGTTAGGTTGTTATAGGCAGTTGCCACGGTTTTGCTACATGGCTGCTAGAGCATTTTGGTGATTAGTAGGGTTTGTTATAGGTGGTTGCTTACTGGTCCAAGACAAAAGAGGCCACATTGGTTAGCTATGGCTTGGGTTCCTCCTTCAATGCATACAGGGTTTTTAACTAGAGATGCACCGATCGATCGGCCAGGGATCGGAATCGGCCGATTTTCCTCATGATCGGCCCGGATCGGTGATCGGTCGGTCAGTCTCACTTCTTTCCGATTTCGAGCCGATCCGTTTTGTTACCAGCGGCACACGCAATAAAGTCAGCCGCGCATTCTCACTCTCATCTCTCCGACGACCCCTTCTCTCTCACACACACGTCTCATTCGCTCCGGTTAAATAGTGCTTGTATTGCGCATTATAGTCATTCCTGCAGGTTTTGCGCTTATA
This sequence comes from Sinocyclocheilus rhinocerous, assembly GCF_001515625.1. Classification (NCBI taxonomy): domain Eukaryota; kingdom Metazoa; phylum Chordata; class Actinopteri; order Cypriniformes; family Cyprinidae; genus Sinocyclocheilus; species Sinocyclocheilus rhinocerous. Next base: position 18,845 of record NW_015664178.1, on the reverse strand, counting down.
CCAAATGCGCGTGCACCACCACTGATCTACTGTATATTAGTGGAGCGCACAATCTGCGCTCAGTCTCAAACAGAATCGGAATCGGCATCGGCAGATCACACTAACGAAAAATCGGAAATCAGAATCGGCCAAGAAAATTGCAATCGGTGCATCTCTATTTTTAACCATTTTATTGTCTTCAAACAAAAATCGTAAGTTAAATCACATAGAAAAGCAATTGCACACTTCAACAATGGTGAATAACCAGCGCTCTCTTCCTCCCTCAATACCACGACTGAGGTGAGACCCTTGCTTGAGGTATTCGGCCAATCACAACGCACTGGATAGCTGGCCAATCACAGCACACCTCGCTTTTTCAGACCGATGAGCTTTGTAAAAATCGACGCGTTTCAAAAAGGCGGGGCATAGAGGAGAAACAACAATGTACAGTATGTGGAAAATAATGTGGTTTTTTTTTACTTTAAACCGCATAAACACATTTCATTACACCAAATACACAAAATAATGTTGTTTTTAGCAGCATCATATGACCCCTTTAAAATAATAATAAGAATGTATTAAATTGACCAAAAGTGCCAGAAATTTTCAAATAAATGTTCTTTTGAACTTTCTATTCATCAAAAAAATCCTGAAAAAAATTGTATCATGGTTTCCACTCAAATATTATGCAGCACAACTGTTTCAATAACAATAAGAAATGTTTCTTGAAATCATTTTAAAATGCAGCAAATTAGCAATGATTTCTAAAAGATCATGTGACACTGATGACTTTATTGGCTGCTAAAAAAAATTCAGCTTTGCATCACAGGAATAAATTACATTTTAATATATATAGAAAACAGTTATTTTAAATTGTAACTTCTTTGAAAAACTTTTTAAACAGCTTAAAAAGGGGTAGTTCACTTAAAAATGATAATCTGTGATTATTTACTCACACTCGTTGTTCCAAACCTGTATGACTTTCTTTTTCTATAAAATACTTGGAAATATTTCATTTTTTTGTTCATACAATGCAATATTTTGAACACCTGAAACATTCATCAAAATATCTTCTTTTGTTTTCTGCAAAAGAAAGTCATACAAGTGTGTCAATTCTGCAGCACAAATAAAACTTTTTCCTAAACACTCATTGGTCAAATAAAAAGATAGTCCGACCCCAAACTCACACTATGGGTTGAGTCAGTGTTGCTAAAATCCCGATGTTCAAACATACAGAGCAATGTTTTAATAGCACCATCATGTTTACACTTTTCAAGAGTACTGATAGTTGTCTCTGCATATAAGGCTGGGATAGAGCAAGTATACATATCGAAACAATTACACACTCCAGCTTTAAAGGGGTCATATGATGCTGCTAAAAAGAACATTATTTTGT
>NW_015664178.1:13676-17369 GCF_001515625.1 Sinocyclocheilus rhinocerous | reverse complement strand
GGTGTGGCTGACTCTTAACTTTTATAAAGAATATCTCTTTGGATTTGAGACTTTAGTCTTTGCAACTTTACAGATCTTCTTTATGCACCAAGAGCTTGTAACACTCCAAAGAGAAAGGAAAAAATGAAATTGCATCATATGACCCCTTTAAGACCTAAATGTTGCAGATTTCTTCAGAAGGGTTGAAGATTTCCATCTGAAACAAATCAAGCCTCTCTACATGTAGTCATCTAGGTTCACAAAGGGCAGTACAGACATCTGTTACGTTTTAACACCAAACCCAACACATGTGCAATCTAATGTGGTAAAATAATTCAATTATTAAACCCATTCAACGCCACTTTTACCTCCAATTACGAGTGTATCAAGGCTTAACGACTGAATTACAGCCCTTGGTTGAAGTAGTATACCTCAAAACACAAGCCAGAAAAATATTATCACTGGAATCCTCTGCATGAAAAAAATCCCAGCAAAAAACACACTGAGTGTTTTCTCCACCGAGCTCAAACACATGGAAAGAACCAACGTCCGTTACATCCTCAAAACCAGGACATGCTTTCAGCTGCTATAAGGAAGCAAATGACGTTATTTCGGGAATGCATTATTTACAGCATTATGAAACACCAAGTGTCTCCCTTCCTATTTACTTAGCACATTTTTCTGTAATCGGTTCAGACGGCAGGTTTGGAGGAAATGAGTTTACACCTTTTGCTTAGCGATGGGGTTAAAGGTCAGTTTGAGCCGGATGTGGTTGCAGAGCGGTCAGCGGGCCGAACAGTCGCTCTTCTGAGGCAGCTGTGTCCTCGAATGAGGGCTTGGTTCCAAATGCAGCATAACGTTACAGTATGATGACACAGTCAAACGGCAAAAAATATGCACTCAATTCCCTGTGTAAGAAATGTCCTCCAAGAGCAGGAACAGATTTAGCTTCACTGAAGCTGTGGAGCAAGTCAGCAAGGTGTGAAATTGTTTACTACCTTTCATAAGGCAACAAGTGGCTTCTACACTAATAAATGGTGCAAATTTGAATGTTTATTAAGTGTCTGTGGGTCTATGAATAAAAGCTAGCAGTTTAAGCTTGGACTGGAATGAAATGTAACAGTTTGAGCTTGTCCGTTCGTCTCCCTCCCCATGGATGGCTCCAGTTATGCTACATCGGACTGATGCTACAAGATTATCTCATAGGCATCCGATGACACTCTTCCAACAGTCACCACAACAACAACAACAACTACAACGAAAAAAATGACAATCCATGCGTAACGTGGGAAAACAGGATGTGTACAGGCAAGTACAGAACTTGTGTAACTCTAGTCTTGGTATCATATCATTAAGGTTATCTGGAGGTAGAGTATGTGAAACATATGCTAACAAGATTTGGAAGTCTCTTGTGCGACTGTATGAGCTTGTGAAATACAATATGTTTGTTTAGAAAAAAAAGAAACAACTTTGTCTGACTAGTCCTCTCTATTAGATCTTAACATCTGCTTTGAGTGGGGGGGTCTCGGGGTCAACGGACAACAGTGATTGGATGAAAGTGGCAGATAAGCAGTTTGGAGGTCAGTTGGATGACATAATCCCACAAGGCTAACAGCAGTCAAAGGAGATTTGCGGTAATAGATCTCCTTTATCACGCTTCATGAAGATGCAAATGCCAGTTCGCTTTCTTAGACCATATATCTCATGAAACCTGTCAAGAACGTGCCTTGTTTATATTTTATCCCAAAATCACACAAAATGTATATTTTGCATGAGGAAAACAAAGCCTTTTTAGCATTGTGACCTAACTTCGATGACAATTAAGCACATTTTCCCCTATAAAATAAATCTTTGTTGTAATGCATCAGGATGTTGTTTTAAGAGTATTTCTTGGTGATTCTCATTATAGAAAACATACTTTATAAAAATACTGTTTTTTTTTTAATATTAGCATAAATTAAAGTCAGCACAACAAATAGTACTATAATGTATAAATACTTTAATATGGATATATGTGTTGACGATAAATCATGATAAAATTCCCCACGGTTAGTATTACCGTTTCATCTTTTAATTTTCATTAAAACCGTATTAGATTACCGCGTTTGAACAACTCGCGATAAATAAATACTGTCCAGCATACAGCACAGTTTTCAGTAACAGTCTCACATGCACACAGCACGCAGAGTGTCAGCGAGTGGATTTACAGAGACTTATATTTACATTCAGCTTGCATGCAGTTTTTGTCTGGCCAAAAACTGACTGAATTTGCATGCCCTGCTGTAAATTTTGACCGGTTGATGAAAAACAAGCTTATGTGGATTCTACACATTTAAACAATTCAGATAAGTTATCTAGAATTATTTATGGAGCAGATAAAATACATATAATCATTTATTAAACAATTATCATTGACTTGTATCTTTTCTTTATTTAAAGGCTGAAATGTGAGGTTTACCTTATAATGAAACTTTTTCAAAGCTTTATTTGAACATTAGATATTTCAACATGCTATTAAAATGTTGTCAGTCAAGTTGTCATTTAAAATCCGAACATCATTGGTAATGTTATTGTTTTAGTGATTATGCAAACAAAAAGTATATATATATATATATACAGTATATGCACACTTTTTTTTTGCATTATAGTAATGAGAATTGTCACCTAATTTTCATGAGAATCCCACAATGCAAAAAAGGTCCCAAAATAGAGCTCACTTTCTTTATGCAAAATAGAATTTCTTAATGATTTGGGGTGAAATATGACATGTTCTTGAAGCTTCACGAGATTCATTCTAGAACACCTTAGTGTAGGGAGAGGTAAAGAGGCAAAAACAGCATGTTTTAATTCATTAACCTACATTTGGATCATAAGGAAGTGAGACGTACAAGGAAAAGAAAAGAAAACACTGGCGTGCTGCCGTGAACAGGGAAGTGCTGTTTAATACTGGGAGTGGGGGAAAACCGGGACTCGTGGTATTTGCCCACAGAGACTAAAGAGACAGAGAGAGGAAATGATGTCAGTCATACCAGATGCTACAGCATCTGTTAATAAATTACATAGGTAAACAAACCATACATTCCCTACTAAATCTTCACAAAATCAACCAATCGCTAGCAAAAACAAATATAAAATTAAAACTGCAGGTAAAGCAGTGAGATGCTGTCTGTCTGGCACAGCTTACGAATAATTTATGGCATTTAGCAAATGTCATGATCTCCCCATGTCCAAGCACAGGTGACTGGCAGTGACACAACCTCGGCACCGCTATCTTGCACCGCACAGCCCCTGTCAGCTCTCATCGGAGCCCCTCACATACCTCACAACATTCCATCACTTCCTCTTGCTTCTTCTTTATTTGCCATACAGCAACACTAAATACTCCTCCAGAATAAGCATTTCTTCACAGGTTAATGCAGATCTATAAATCTACACTTTAGTATAGATCGGGTCAAATATATATATATTAGGGCTGTGCGATTAATCGAAATCGTCATAAAATCGCGATTTGAGCTTGCGCGATTTCTAAATCGCTTTATAGCACGATTTTCCGCGCCCCCGACCTCCCGCAGTATGCTATCCGAACCAATCAGAATGCAGCTAAATGGAGCACAAGAACAGAACAGACTGGGCGGGCATACAGACGTAACGCCAGGTTCACACACTCCGTCTGTGGTGCATATTTTTTCCGCACCCATGTTAACGGATCAGAGC
>NW_015664178.1:3738-13660 GCF_001515625.1 Sinocyclocheilus rhinocerous | reverse complement strand
TGCTGCGATCGTTTCCGCACGGAGTCTATAGGCCCGGGTATACTTCACTCTCCGCGTTTCGTTCCGTCTTGCGCACAGCCGCGTCCGCACAGCTTTCAAAGTATACTCAACTGCGGACGAGCTCGACACAGGCGCAAGTCTATTTCTGCTGTATAATTTATTGAAATAGGTCTCCTATACTTTTTTTTTTATAATTGTCTCTTGTGCATTTATTTAATCAAAAATACCTGAAAAAAATGTGAATATTGTGAAATATTATTACAATTTAAAATAACCATTTCCTATTTTATTTAATTATTAATTCATCTCAGTGATGGCAAAGCTGAATTTTCATTGTCACATGATCCTTCAGAAATCATTCTAATATGCAGGTGCTCAATAAATATTTCTTATTATTATCAATGTTAAAACAGTTGTGCTGCTTTATATTTTTATGAAATTCATGACACATTTTTCCAGGATTCTTTGATGAATTTCATCAAAAGAACAGCATTAATTTGAAATAGAAATCTATTGTGACATTAAAAGTATTTACTGTCGCATTTGATCAATTCATCCTTGCTGAATAGCCTAATTTTACATTTCTTTAAATAAAAAAAATTAATGACCCCAAACTTCTGAACGCTAGTGTGTGTGTGTAAATACATAAATACACACACATACATATATTACTTATACTAATACTACCTGATACTCATAAACTATTTCTACTACTAAGAAAAATTGGTTCTTTGGAGAAAGTTCTTTGTGATTAAAAAAAGTCTAAACGTTCCTATATTACATAAATCTGTGAATACTGACGTCAAATAGGGATGATGAAAATTCATCCCTAACACGGTTTTTCAAGTTTTTTTCCCCCATGAATTTTGCCAATTTGTTTTTCACCATTGCATAAATTAAAAAGCCAAAATGTGCTTTTTACTGTTTTGTCTTGCTTTTCAAAGAAAAAAAATCAATTACAAAACAACAATTTAAAAATATTTAACACTGAACATTTTTAACATTCTAGCAGACACTATACCAACAAAGCACAATTTAACTTAAAATTAATAAGTTAGTAAAATAATAATTGTTGGCCATCAGACCCCCTTCTTGAATCAGGCATGTTTTTATTTTTTTATTTTTTACTGTACAATTAAAAGCGACAGTTTAAATGCTTCCACACTGCTGACGTGTGTGCTGCATAATAAAGAGTGCGCGCCTCTCACTCTGCGATGGTTGCTATTTGATCGAGTCATATCATTGTTCGGTACAATTTATTCTGTCTTTTCGCTTTTTCGGCCGAACACCGAAAGAGCTTATTTTGCTATTTTCGGCCGAATAATTTCGGTTGCCGAACATTCGGTGCATCCCTAACGTCAAAGGTGCAAAATGAAATCAACACATAAAACATTATAAAGCATCTTCACATACAGATACAGTCATTTGTGCTGACATTCTCAACAGGCAAGGCCTCAAATCAGGGTCACATAGGGGTTCTTTTCTTCCACAGCCAGCATGACCCCTGTTTAACAACTTAACCTTTTCACTTACTAACAGTGTTACCCTGAGGGTGAAATGAGATCCATTCATCCTTTATTTGGCATGAACGAGACTAATACTCAGTTTGAAGAATCAGTATCGTCTGCCAGCACAGACAGAAGATCACTGAGAGAAACTCTTGACAATCTGGGGATGATTTCCAAGCCATGTAAATCAAGGTCAATGCAAACAAGCCTCACAAGATGCATGGCATAAATAAAACCTCAAAAATAAACCTTATTTGACTTATAAATGGAGGCAGCGAAATACACAATAAGTTTGTTACATTGTATACAAACTTTACATGCACATTATTGTCCTTAAGGGCATTATAGGTCAGTACACAGACACAAATCTTTCTGATGAGCAGACGTTCGGTAATTTCCAGGCCTTTCATCCTGTGCCAACACACGGAGATAATCACCTCTCCATGAGTGCAGTGCTAAACAGCACCAGAAGCTAAGCTGGAATGGCAAGGGAGCATCTTATTTCTACAAAGGCAAACACACACAAGCTAAGTTTCAGAAGAATGATACAGGGCTGCAGAAAGCCAGAATATTCCCTCCACCGCAATCATAAAGTGAGGCAAAACGTTTAAATGCAAAACGAGCTGATTAAGGCTAACGAAGCTTGAAGGGCGGCTAATAATACTCGTGTCCACTTGCAGACGAAGCAGCCTGTGATCATCTTTAAGTGAAGTTTGGCTGAAATTACGTTTGGCTCTGAATAGAATGCAAAGGGGGTGTTTGCCATTTGAACATTCAAAATAACACACACTGCCATTCTAGAGCCATTTATAACTACAAAAATAGAAATAATACATTCAAAAATCAAATAAAAATTGCTTCCATAAATAAAAGGTGCTGGCTTACATGCTTAAGTTTACATGCTCTACTTGGAGTGTGTGAATTATTCAATGACTTTTGCACAAACCATGAACTAAACGTGTACCATTTTGGACATACTTGTTATGTAAATTTTATACCAAAGTGACAAATAATGGCATGACTTTTGTTTTATCGAAGTACCATCCCATACTAAACACTTGTGCAGCTGTTGCTATGGCTACCTCCTCAGGCAAATGTGACTAATTTTCACAAATGTCTGTTTTATTAACTTACCAGCTGAAAATGCTTGTTTAAAACAGCCTCGTCTGCTATTCTAAGCTAGTTTCAGCTGGTTTAAGCTGGTCTTCAGGCCTAGCTATACTGGTCTTCAGCTGGTCTCTCAGCCAGACAGCTCCCAAAACTCCTCTAAAACTAGCTAACTAAATTAAGCTTATTTAAGATGTTTTAATCAGGTTTGTAATCTAACCATTTTGGTTAAAGGGTCATATGATGCAATTTCAAGTTTTCCTTTCTCTTTGGAGTGTTACAAGCTCTTGGTGCATAAAGAAGATCTGTAAAGTTGCAAAGACTAAAGTCTCAAATCCAAAGAGATATTCTTTATAAAAGTTAAGAGTCAACCACGCCTACCTAAAACGGCTCATTCTAACATGCCCCCAACATGTCTAAGTCACTATGTGGAAATATCAGCATAATGCCGCCCAAATGTGCACGCAAAGAAAGAAAGCGTGGTTTCAGGAACAGCAGTAGTGTTGATACAGCCATGTCAGGGAGACGCTGTGTATTTCAGTGCGAAAGCAAAAGCACTTTATTTGGCCTTCCGGAAGTAGATGCAATTAGGAATCATTGGTTAAGATTTAGTTACAACAGAACAGCACAACCCAGATCAATCACAGTGCACTGGGTCAGCTGGCCAATCAGAGCAGACTGCGCTTGTCAAAGGAGGAGGCTCTGTTGAAAACAACGTGTTTGAGAGAGGCGGGGCGTAGAGGACCTACAATAATGTACAGTATTTGAAAAATAATGTGTTTTTTGAACATTAAAGCATGTCAACATATTCTGTTATACCAAATACACAAAATAATGATATTTAAAATAGCATCATATGACCCCTTTAATGATACACTAAATCTTAGCATGTAACAGACAGTTTAGAACCCATAATGCTTTCTGTAAGACAAATTTAATATTAAACAAAGAATATTTGTGATCTACCTACCCAGTAAACCCACTGACTGTAATTAGTTAGGTATAAAATGATGCTGTTTTTCGCTACACAGGTTGGTGCAGCGTGTTTAGGATGGTTTGGAAATACAGGCTTGCTGTCTACTGGAACTTTGAGGCAGGGTTAACAAATGCACAAGCACTTATCGCCTTAAATGGTTTAGATCTACACACAGCAGACAATCACACACGCCACACACACACAAACACACACACAAACGAACATTACAAAGGACCACCAGGCACTAGAATTAAAAGCAACATTAGCAAACGGTTCACTCAGTTCGGTTTGCTTATGTCAGATGCCAAGATTCTCAACATGATACATGATACAAGTATTACATGCCTGTGTTTCTGTCCGACTCCAAATGATGTGCAAAGCACACAATGCTGCATAAAAGCCTTAATAAAATTACCAGCTTTTATGTTTGAAATGCAATAATCAAAAAATCTAATCAAAAAGTAGAAATGGAAATGGAAAACTATAAAAGTCTGCTCGGGATTATTCAGTATCTTAACATAAAAATAAACTGTATAAGTCATGAAAAAATAACATGGATGTAGCTTCAGACAGCATTAAACTTTGTTGATGTCATGTTAAGAGCATATGTTTATAATTCATATTATCATACATCCATCATGTCTCTGTATTCAAATTAAAACCTCAATTCCATTAATATTAATATCTAACAATTATATCTAAAAAAAAATATCCTGTGTAAATGAATTTATGCTGCATTAGACTGTCTGAGCATCTTTTTGTGGTATAAATGCAGCTTCAGTAACAGCTTTTGCAGTGTAAAGATGGCATGGCGATGCAATTGTGGGGAACTGCTTGTTTACCTAACTGATATTATACTGGCATAAATAACAACACAGCCAGAGAAATTCAAAAATATCAGCGGGTATATGAAGATTCCACGGCGGTATTTTGACCGTTGGTCTCTATAGGGAAACGCATTTTCAAAATCCTAACGGGAAAAAAATAATTCTTAAGTCTTTGAATGGTTTCCTCAAGGTCAAATAGATACATTGTAACAAAGAAAATGAGGCGGCAGTTACAGCAAGCAAACGAACGCCTTTACGAACACAACCTCAGTGCTGCTGCGGGGATAATAATTGGCTCCAACATCTGGTGCTGGTTGTGTTGGTATGGTGGTGGGTTTTGTGGTGAGAGGAGGAGGAGGAGGAGGAGGAGGAGGAGAGGAGGGGCCGTTAACGTATCCTCCGCAACAACCGTATTGTCGAAAGAAATAAGTCATTTAAAATGTCAATCATACCTTCGGATAACTCCAGCTCCAGCTCAGCCAATCTGGCCCGCAATTCCAATGGAAGGGGCAGCGCATCGCGGTCCGCCATTGTCCGTTCAAGGGGGTAAAAATCACTCTCGTCCTCTTTCTTCGACTCTTTCAGCGCTGCTGCCGTTTCTCCGCGTCGCAGCGGTGCATAAGGAGGGCTGCGGGAGACGCGTGTCCAAGAACGAACTGTTCGGTGCTCGGAGATTTTCTGTCCCTCTCAACGAAGCCCCGCCATATCTGAAGGGCTCCGCCGTTAGAGTCAGCAGTGTAAGATGTGGACTGTCAGTGCGGTGAGTATGTGTGTGCGCGCGTCTCTCCAACCCCTCTCCCTCTCCCTCTCTTTCTCTCGGTCACTCTCTCATGACGCAAGGCGAGTGTGATTTTTACAGCCGCGAGGGGGCGACAGAACGACTCTGTTTATGTTTCCATAAATAATAATTTCACAATGAGAAATACCTGTTCAGGTTACATTTATGTAATACATATTTATATAAATAAACGTGAATTCAAATGAAATTACGTATAAAATATGCTAAATAAAATGAATCAGTTTGGATTTAAATTGATCAAAAGTGACGGTACATTAAAAAAATGTGTCTTCACAAAAATATTAAGCAACTGTTTTCAGCATAGATAATGTTTCTTGAGCACCAAATCAGCGTACTAGAATGATTTCTGAAGGATCGTGTGACTCCTAAGACTTGAGTAATGGCTGCTGAAAATTCAGCTTTGTCATCACAAGAATAAATTACATTTTATATATATTCAAATAAAAACGGGTACTTTGAGTTGTATTTTTACATTTACTACAATACTTTACATTTGAAAAATTTAATTAAAAAATATTTAATATTTCACTGTATTTTTGATCAAGTAAATGCGGTCTTAGAGAGCATAAGAGACTTCAAAATAAAATAAATATTATAAATAAAATTTAAAAATCTTACCAACCCCAAACTTTTGAACGGTAGTGTATATAGCAATAATTGTTCTGTATTCAACAGATATATAGGAAATAATGTCCTAATGGTTGAGATCACATTGAAAATCTGGAATTGTTTTAATCTACATCTTGAAATAAAGTTTTAAATATTTTTAAAAACCATTTTACAATGTGAAATGATGTCAAATGAAGAAGAAATATGTAAGAAATCTACACTATTTTTAGGTCACCAATCAGACAAATTTATGACATTTATCACGTGACTCTGCAAAGATGGTCAGATGTTCTTGCTTCAGTTGAAGCACAAGATGCTGGATAATATCAAGTTTTACACAAACTATGAAGCTTGAGTGCTGTTGTCGAATAAAGCAAAAAAGGAACAAACCAAATACTAAGAAATTCATATGCATTTTCAGTATGTTTGGCTCAAATTGTTTTGCTGATAATATTGTGGTAATATGATCATATTTTCTTGACCTGGTAAGGACTCTAGCCGCTGCATTTTGGACCACCTGTAGCTTGTTTATTGAAGATGCAGGACAACCACCTAGCAGTGCATTACAATGGTCCAGTCTAGAGGTCATGAATGCACATATATATTTATATACTGATAATTCTGCATTAATACTTCAAGTGGTCAGGAGTTCAGACTGTACTTAAATTAACAGTCGAAGACCTGAAGATCTCTTTTATTCTTGCGCTGATAGGCCTACTGGATTTGAAGCCTTAAACACAATGATCTCCATAAAGTATTACCGCTTAAATTATGCCACCTTGTGGTCATACTGGTGACCACAAGATTATGCAAACATTGAGAATAAAAACATGACCTAAGTGAAACAAACCAAGCCTACTTAACAAACATACAATTTCTCATTAACATTTATTTATTTATTTTTTCCATACATTTTCTCAACCAATTTTAGGGTACCATTTTAACATTTTCCAATTATTTACATCTGTACAGAGAAAGCACACACATACGAGTGTATACATGTACTACAGTTTAGACTACAAGCATTTACACAGAGGAGAACAAAACAAAACGATAATCCCATCTCAATCCCAAAAGTATTGTGCTACACAAATGTAGTGACGAAGGCTTTTGTGACACCTCAACCACATCATCCTTTTTTCTACACTTTGGGAATTGAGAAAGAAAACAACAAACAAACAAAAAAACTCCAAAATGTCATCTAAAAAGTTAAGGCAGAGACTTTTTTTTTTTCAAGTTTAAATAAAATTCAAGTTTTCAAACACTGTTAATTTATATGTGACGTTTCTTTTTAAGTTTGCTGCTTTTTTTTTTTGAACATCTTAAAGGTTTATGTAATGAAACCTTCATTACTTTAACCATGGTATGCTTCATTTATTGATGTAAAAATTATCAGTTGCATTCAGAAAGTCAGAAAAATCAACACATTTTTTTTTTTTTTTGATTAACCGAGGGAAAAAAAAAATACTCACAGGGAAGATACAAGAGAATATAAACAACAGACGTCATGACAACATCTCAAAGCATTCTGCACGTGCTCCACACTGCAGGAAGACATAAAAATAAAAATAAAACAGACTGTCTCGCTCAGCCCAAGACGATTTCAAACTCGAATGAGAACCAATGAACTTAACTAATGAACAGCATGACCGAGAGTGACACTGAAACGCAAAGTCTGCATAAAGGAGAAACCCCACAAAACAGCGCTGGTCCATGTGTGCTGAAGGCTCAGATCTTTTTGCTCTTGATGTATACGTCACTATCTAAAATGTACACAATCCCACTCACATAGTTGTGGTGATATGAAAGCGAATCGGAGAAGGTCATACGATAGACGTTGGTGCATGTCAGTGTCTTTCCCTTCGTTTCTATAGATAAAAGCACCAAAGTAACCATGTGACGAACCATAGCACCACACTGGGATAGCAAACGAAGCTAAGAAGCAAATAATATAGCCATCTATCATTTAGATCACAGCAGACTAGGCACATGAATACTTCACCCTCGCAACCTGAGGACTTTGCAGTGTGAAGATCTTCCAGAATCAAATGAAGAGGCATCAGAGCGGATTCTTCCCAAACTATTGGCGAGTAGGGAAAAACAGAAAAGAAATGATAGAGGAAACCAATGTGTGCCATTAAAAGGTTAAAAAGAAAAGAAGAACAACATAAAAGAAAGCATGCACACAAGAACAGGTATGCATACACCTGCTACAATATCACATCAGTACAATTTGATAGAGGATTAGCATGTAAAAAAAAATTATTCAGAGCTCTAAAAAAAACAAAAAAAACAAAAGTCACTCCAGTGCTGGAACATCCAAACATAAAAACAGAACAACACAGATTTACACGAAAGTCTCACTCATGCAGTTGTAATGGCTGGGGCTGTCGGGATTCGGAACCGTGTCAAGACACTCAAGGTTAGCAAAATTATATACATATCAGTTAAAAAAAAAGGAAAGAAAACACACAAAAATAAAGTGTTTCAGGATCAGCACTATCCAAAAATCACTATTTCCTCCCAACAGCACTACTTGAAGTTTTAACCCTAAAATAAAGGTGAGCTCTGACAAATGTTTTTAAATAGTCCATCTCCAACTGATGCTCGTTCAATAATCCCATTTTCCTTGGAAAACACCAAAAGATCTTGTAATCGAAAAATAAAACGACAGAAAGGACAACAAAAATATTCAGAGAATATGCACAAGTGCTTTTGTATGTAGGCCCTGATTCCAGTGACAAGCTGTCTGTCTGTGTGTGTGCTCACAGTGGACTGTGAGATAAGAGGGACTTTTTTTTGTTGTTTTTTTGAGCCGCCCTGACAAAGTTTGCGTTCCCGTTCGGTCCAGGCAACAAAAACAAGGCCCTCAGGATTGGTGGAAGGAAGCCATCGTGCCGCCGCTTGCTCGTTCTCCGGTGCTCTGATGAGGTTTCACTGTCTCTCTGGGACAAGCTGTCGCCGCAGATTTGGCAGGTGCGGGTGCCGATTCTCTGCATCTGCGTTCTGCCGAGTCAGAAGTCTTGATGTCTTCAGCGGTGGAGCTGAGAGGCCGGGGATCTGCTGATGGCTGCTGTGTTGGTGCCTCCCTTATCCTCTGACAGATCTCTGCATAGCTCGGCTTGCGGGGCTCCTGGTTAAACATAATAAATTAATCAAATTAATCAATTTAGATTATTGATTATGCATCATTGCATTGTAAAATGTAAATCAATGTCAATCTTTGTAACCAAAATGTAGCATGACAAGGGGCTTTAAACCACCTGCATGCATTAAAGGACATGATGAACAGGATCTTTTATCAAAAGAAGTCTCTAATGCTCAGCAAGGCTGCATTTATTTAATAAAAATGCAGCAATAATAGTAATATTGTAAAATACTGATATAATTTAAAATAACCGTTTTCTATTTTAAAATATAATTTATTCCTGTGATGACACAGCTGAATTTTCAGCAGCCAGTCTTCAGTCTTACTCATATGCACTAATATGCTGATTTGGTACTCAAGAAACATTTATTATTATTATTATTATTATTATTATTATTACCAATATTGAAAACTGCTTCTTAATATTTTTGTGGAAACCGTGATACATTTTTCAGGATTTTTTTGATGAACAGAAAGTTCAAAAGAACAGCATTTATTCGAAATTCGAAAAATTATACATTTTACTGTCACCTTTGATCAATTTAATCCATCTTGGCTGAATAAAAGTATTAATTTCTTTCATTAAATAATAATATTATTGAACCCAAACTTTTGAACTGTAGTATACATCTGCTGTTAAAGAGTTTGAACCAATTACAAAGTACTGAAGAGCTGATGCAATAGAGCGCAACAGTTCCATATATGTGCTTCTGTACAATCCACAAGCCAGGTGAGGTTTTTTAACGTCATTTTTTTTTTAAGTGTTAACTATTGAATACCCAGTAAAAACTACACTAGCCACAATAAGAGCTCTTAAAAATAAAAATGAAATCATGGTAAAACAGCTAGTGAAGTTTTTACTGGGTATTCAATAGTTAACACTAGGGATGCACGATACCACTTTTTCCAGTACTCGCCCGATACCGATACTTTTATTTTTGGTACTTG
>NW_015664178.1:0-189 GCF_001515625.1 Sinocyclocheilus rhinocerous | reverse complement strand
TTTTTATTATCTGTGTTTTTTGTTCTGTCACTGTCATTCTGTTACACTGTGGAAGCTTCTGTCACGAAAACAAATTCCTCGTATGTGTAAACATACCTGGCAATAAAGCTCATTCTGATTCTGATTCTGATTCTGATAACTTTAATAGAAAGGCATGTAATGGATTACAATCAACCAAAATAATTCAGA
>NW_015664177.1:5331-5482 GCF_001515625.1 Sinocyclocheilus rhinocerous | reverse complement strand
ATGATGAAGATGAAACAAGGGTGGACATTTCAGCAAGACAATGATGCCAAACACAGCCAAGGATACTCTCGATTGGTTTCAGAAAAAGAAAATAAAGCTGCTAGAATGGCCAGCCAATCACCTGACTTGAATCCAATAGAAAATAAGAACT
>NW_015664177.1:1144-4939 GCF_001515625.1 Sinocyclocheilus rhinocerous | reverse complement strand
GTACGCTGCTTGCCAGACCTTCACTGTATGTTGCCGTACAATTAGTGGTGGGCAAAGTGAGGCTTCATGAAACACTGAAACAGTCGAAGCAAATGTGCAGAGGCTTCGAAACAATTCGACACCCGTCTCTACGGTGACACCTAGTGGTCATTTTCAAGTATTGCTCTTAAACAGCATTGACAATGAATTAGTTGAGCGAATTGACGAATTATAATGTATATGTTGTATTAATTAGTTCATCATGGGGTTGGGGGAGTGGTTAGTGTGCACCACTGGCATGTTGTCAGAACTTGTCACTTTAGGTTCGAATCCTGGGTGAAGCATATTTATAATAAATTTATTTAAAAGTTGTGGTTTTATTGTTCTGATCTTGTAATGTTTTGCAACATCTCTCTGACAACTGAATGAACTCTTTGTGAATATGTTATTTTGGTCATGAAAAAAATAACATTAATAAAAGACATCAAGCCACAACGTCTGGCATTTTTTACATATAAAGATTTTTATTCAAATATATTAATTGTTCTGCTGCATTAACTCCACTTTTATACATTGCGGGAGTTAAGTTAAGACATGTGCAATTGTCTGGTTTGTTCCCGACCCTGTCGATCAAAAGCGGATTGGGGTCTCGAAACACTCGGGAAACGCCCCGATGCTTTGATTCGCCTTAGTCACGTGACAATGGTGTTTCGAATACACTACCATTGATGATGCAATTAAGTTAAAGGGGTCATATGATGCGATTTCATTTTTTCCTTTCTCTTTGGAGTGTTACAAGCTCTTGGTGCATAAAGAAGATCTGTAAAGTTGCAAAGACTAAAGTTTCAAATCCAAAGAGATATTCTTTATAAAAGTTAAGAGTCAACCACGCCCTCCTAAAACGGCTCGTTCGAACACGCCCCCACATATCTACCTCACTATGCGGGAAGATTTGCATAACGCCGCCCAAACGTTCACGCAAAGAAAGAAGGCGTAACTTTTATTCTCGCTGTAGTATTGTTGTTGTCGTGAAGGTGCTGTGTGTTTCGTTGTGAAAGCGAAACTACTTTGTATGGTCTTCCAAAAGAGGACGATATCCACTTCGTCATGCCTAGAGCTGATCTGTGATGGTCGCTGAGGAAATACATCAACTTAGTGCTGTGGATCGCCGGATCGGCCCTCACCGTTTTCACCGGTCACGCGCTTGAGGTATTCGGCCAATCACAACGCATTGGATAGCTGGCCAATCAGAGCACACCTCGCTTTTCAGACCGATTAGTTTTGTAAAAATCGACGCGTTTCAAAAAGGCGGGGCATAGAGGAGAAACAATAATGTACAGTATGTGGAAAATAATGTGTTTTTTTAACTTTAAACCGCATAAACACATTTCATTACACCAAATACACGAAATAATGTTCTTTTTAGCAGCATCATATGACCCCTTTAATTAAAAAAGCAGGTCGGGGTGCATGGCTCGCAAAAGCAGATATCTCCGACGCTTTTAAAGTCATGCCTTTACATCCACCATAATGGCATTTATTTGGCATTAAATGGAGAAATAAGTTGTATTTTTCGGTTAGGCTCACCTTCGGCTGTTGCAGTAGTCCAAAAATATTCGATACACTGTCAGAGGCGCTGTGTTGGATTCTTCTCAATAACTGCAAATTGCCGTTCGTACTTCATCTCTTAGATGATTTTTTGCTAGTCGACTGCCCACTCTAAAAGTCATTGAATTCTTAGGCATCACATTAGATTCTAACCTAATGCAAGCCTCCCTGCTCTCAGAGAAATTAAATCGCATTAGAGAAGTCATGAGAAACACTCAAAAATCAGCATCTTTTTCTAAAAGAGATTTGCTCTTTACTAGGCCATCTTAATTTCGTGATGCGAATAATTCCAGAGGGAAGGTCTTTTATAGCCAGGCTCCTTGACCTCTCAAAGTCAGTTAAAGATCTTAAAGATATAGTTACCCTAGATGAAGGTTGCAGATCAGATCTCCGATTCTGGTCTTTGCTCCTCAACAACTGGAACGGCATCTCGTTTTTCCATAATGATGATTTGGAGTCTTCTGCAACCCTTAAATTGTACACAGATGCTGCGCCTTCTGTTGTTTTGGGGGGGTGTTTAATGGTCAGTGGTTTGCTAGTGAATTGCCAAATTAACTGTATTCTGTACCTGTTAATACCCTGTCAACCGCTCTGTTGGAGTTGTACCCTATCGTGATAGCTTGTATTATTTGTCTCGGTTTGAATTTCAGAAATTCCACCTCCTGTGCCCGGAGACAGTGCCGTCCAGCCTGGTCTGTCCCTCTTTCAGCCAAACCGTACTAGACTAGACATGACCTTTCAATCGTATCTGCACTCTGCAGCTCACTATATGCGTAATGGTCTGGCTAAATCTACATTAAAAATGTACGACTCTGCTTGGTCTCACTTCAGTTCTTTCTGTGCTACTTTCTCCGTAGCTGTACTACCAGTCAATGTTTCATATGTTAGTGCTTTTATAGTCCACTGTTTTGAATCAAGAAAAATGCAGCCTTCAAGCATCAGAAGTATGGTCGCCGGCATTCAATTCCACCTGCGCTGCTTGGATCCGTCTACCATCAGCTTACTAGAAAATCCATCGATTCGTCTCCTGCTTAATGGCCTCAAATAAGAAAAACCTCAAGGCAACGATCAGCACCTCCCTTTCACACTCCTACTCTTGCTAAAGTTAATATCACATTTAAGAGAGGGATGCTTTGGGTCTTATACTGATTTAATGCTAGAGTTTGCTTTGCTCACAGCTTTCTATGGTTTTCTCAGAGGTGGCGAGTTTACCACACGCTCTGATTCTTTTAATCCATCACAAGACCTCACAATTTCTGATGTAACCATTTATTCTCACTACTTCACCATATATCTAAAGCATTCTAAAACTGATAAAAACAAGGAAGGCACAGTCATTTTTATTTCTGAATCTAACTCAGTTTTTTGTCCTCTGTCTTCCATGTTGGCCTACTTGAGAAGCCGTACACAAGCTGGTCCACAGGACCCATTGTTTTCCACAGAGGAGGGAAAGCCCATGTCCAGAGCCTGGTTTGCCTCCCGTCTCTGCCTTCTCTGCCAATACTGTGGTCTTCCTCCAGAACGTTACACAGCTTATTCTCTGCGCATAGGGGCTGCTACAACTGCAGCTTCCTCCACTCGTGTTTCTACAATGAAGGCCATGGGGCGATGGTCTTCTGTCGCTTATGAATGTTACCACCGACCCGATGCTCGAGCCATCCTTGAGGCTCAAAAAGCTATGAGTGCAGCTCCCTAAACTGTGGTTTAAAATAAAATGTATGGCTTCAGTAGCTGTTGGGTGTTTACTTATATATATATATATATATATATATATATATATATATATTTCTTATGCTGACTTTAGTTGATTGGCTATTTTAAAGCAGTAAATTGGCTTCCTGCATTGCTCATTTGGTTCCTCTGCTGGCTCTTCTTTAGCAGGAAGAGCAAGGGAGGATTGCCTGGTATGGTCTGTTGGTTTATTTTTTGTGCTATTCTCCTATTCTTAAAATAGGAGGGTTGCCCCTGAAGCGACTGCTGTTTCCCTGTCCTGGCTTTCATGGAGCTCATGAAAAGGACAGGGAACTTGGAACAGAGCCATACTGCCAAATGTAACTTTAGTAAACATGCTAATAAAAAAGTTGACTTAAATGCTTGTCTATGGGTTCTTTTTGACTTAAGAGATCCTGACTGAATTAGCTATATGAATCAAAACCACTTTTTGTACCAGGCTGTAAACATTTTTTTCTGCTGTAAAGTTGGGCATTT
>NW_015664177.1:639-1026 GCF_001515625.1 Sinocyclocheilus rhinocerous | reverse complement strand
TTTTTAATATAACTCCGACTGGATTCGTCTGAAAGAAGAAAGTCATATACACCTAGGATGCCTCGAGGGTGAGTAAAACACAGCCTAATTTTCATTTTTGGGTGAACTAACCCTTTAAGAGGTCCTGACTGAAATAAATTTCAGTAGTTCAATTCTTTTTCCCTGTTTCATTCCATTTTATTACACATAACTTAATTTCTGAACTTATTTGTTTTGTTTTATCTGCATGTATGGATAACTTGGGTTGGTATCGACATCTGGTGAAAATACCATGTCAACAGCACCTTTAGAAATATTTTTACTGGGAAAAATGGTGACGTGTTTTAATTATTTTACCCACTGTGTATATATATATATATATATATATGTGTGTGTGTGTGTGTATGA
>NW_015664177.1:0-160 GCF_001515625.1 Sinocyclocheilus rhinocerous | reverse complement strand
AAGTGAATAAAGTGGGAGGTTGCAAGTTAGGGACAGCGATATCTTTATATTATTTCCATAACTCAAGATTTGGACTAATTGCGGTTTATTTATTTTTAGATTGTTTCGTTTGTTGTTCAATATCTGGCAACGCCGGCATTTAAACTGACAGTAATCAAAA
>NW_015664176.1:374-718 GCF_001515625.1 Sinocyclocheilus rhinocerous | reverse complement strand
TAAACACAATCAAGCCTAGAAAAAAACAGTGAACCACCCCTTTAACACTAATTTCATAACAAATGCATAATACATATACACTGGCAAATACCTATGTATGGGTGAAATAACTATGGATATTAAATATTGTCCCTTTACGTAGCTTCAAAATAGCTACTTTTTACAATGCAGCAAACTATTTTTTTTAGAGGAGCAGCTTGTCTGTAGTTAAAGGGGTCATATGATGCGATTTCAATTTTTCCTTTCTCTTTGGAGTGTTACAAGCTCTTGGTGCATAAAGAAGATCTGTAAAGTTGCAAAGACTAAAGTCTCAAATCCAAAGAGATATTCTTTATAAAAGTTCA
>NW_015664176.1:0-327 GCF_001515625.1 Sinocyclocheilus rhinocerous | reverse complement strand
CCACGCCTACCTAAAACGGCTCGTTCTAACACGCCCCCACATATCTACGTCATGATGTGGGAAGATTTGCATAACGCCGCCCAAATGTTCACGCAAAGAAAGAAGGCGTAACTTTTATTCTCGCTGTAGTATTGTTGTTGCCGCCATGTGGTGAAGGCGCTGTGTTTCGTTGTGAAAGCGAAACTACTTTGGTTGGCCTTCAAAAAGAGGACGATATCCGCTTCGTCATGCCTGGAGCGGATCCGTGCTGGTCGATGAGGAAATACATCAACTTTGCGCTGTGATCGCTGGATCGGCTTTCACCGTGGACGAAGCGGAGTCCAGCCC
>NW_015664175.1:747-1633 GCF_001515625.1 Sinocyclocheilus rhinocerous | reverse complement strand
TACTTGATTACTGTACTTAAGTGCACTTTTTGAGTATCTATTATTTTAGTATAATTTTTTCTAGAAACTTGTGACTTTAACTTCACTACATTTAAAAGGCAAATACTGTACTTTTCACTCCACTACATTTCTATCAAGCTCCTCGAAGTAGAAAGTCGTTACTCTGTAGCAGCTTTGAAAGTCGGTGGGTGATTCTTTTCACTCCACTACATTTCTATAAGGGTCTTAAAAAGTAGAAAGTCGTTACAATGTAGCAGCTCTGAAAGTCAGAGGGTGATTTTTTTTCTCCTCTAAAACAGGACTATTTTTTTCAGACAGTCTATCAGTAATCACTAATGTAGGGTTACGTGAAGTGATTTCCCAGCATTTTTAAACACTGACCAGTTGCAAGAAGTTAATATTGTGGTATGTATTAGACACAATATTGTCTGATTTTGCTAAATTGTGTAAATGAAAATATTAGCTATGAAGCCACAGAAGAACTGTTGTGCGTCTCCTAACAAAGCACAATACTGTAGGTGTTTGATTTGAAGCAGAACTGCACAGACTGCTCTGTGTATGACATCAAAGCACCGCAAGAGCGATTAAAGAGCATTTTTGACATTTTTAATGTCAATTTGTTTTGTCTACCATGCTGCTTTTGTGTGGGGGGAAAGGGGTATAAATATATTTTTCTTTTTCTTCATAGGTTTTTAACATTCTAAAAGCTCTTTACTCAGTGTATTCTGTAGCGTAATGCATTGTAAGTTGCTTCAGAGGCATAAGGTATTGCAAGTATTACATACAACAATAATAAAACAGTGTGTTTACGTATAAACGCACTTGAGTGTACTTTGTCCGCCTCTGGCCGCAAGTGAGTGTGTGTGTGTGTGTGTGTGTGTGAGAG
>NW_015664175.1:0-486 GCF_001515625.1 Sinocyclocheilus rhinocerous | reverse complement strand
GAATATACGGTCTGTACAGTAGAAAAACCATTACGCCTATGGGATGTCCCCACAAAAACAAACCTGTGTGTGTGTGTGTGTGTGTGTCAGTGTGTGTGTGTGTGAGTGAGTGAGTGAGTGTGTGTTTGTACCTTCATTTGTGCTGCTTGCGTCTGCAGATCCACACGATGAGAATAAGATCGGCGTCGAAGGGATCCAGCAGTTCTGTGACGACCTCGTGCTGAATCCCGTCAGCGTTAGCGTCCTGATCGTGGCCTGGAAGTTCAGAGCGGCGACGCAGTGTGAGTTCAGCCGCAAAGAGTTCCTGGATGGCATGTCAGAGCTGGGGTGAGACGCCTGCAGCTCACAAAACCAAAAGAAGTCTCTTCTGCTCACCAAAGCTGCATTTATTTGATCAAAAATACAGAAAAATTTGAAATATTATTATAATTTAAAACAGCTGTTTTCTATATGAATATCTGTTAAACTGTAATGTATTTCTGTGAT